>NC_060886.1:21088107-21225607 GCF_014805685.1 Silurus meridionalis
AGCCAAGCTTTCCACAAGTCATTTCGCTGCACACAACCATAATTACGTTAATACAGAAACCTGAGCAGACATGTGCACTGACAGCTGTTAAGAATAGCGTTTGCCCTGAAAACAAAAGTTCAAATCTTGCTCATTTCAGAGACACAATTCTTTTGAAATTCCATCAGCTTTTACTCTGGGGAAGAAATCCATATCCTCTCAAAACATTTTTTTAGGGATGTTTTTATTGGGATACTTTCACATGACACAAAAGGCTTTGTCTAAACACATTAGGCCTGTGTGTGTGTGTGTGTGTGTGTGTGTGTGTGTGTGTGTGTGTCACTAAGGAAGTCTTAAACAAGACAAAGGAAGAATATGACCTCAAAGCCTCATCTGTGTGAGCTACTACCAATATCTTTACGTTAGAGACATCTTTGAGAATTCAGGACTGTTCTCGCGTAAGACAGATATGTAGATGTAGACTGATTTGAATGCGGATTCATTCTGAAATGACACAAAAATACGATCGTGATAACGATTTGGCTGCCTCTGTCCGATTTGTGTCGGATTACATTTCGGCTTCAAAGTGGAAAAAGTACCTGAGGAGAATAGAAAGAACCAAGCCTTTTGACCAGACTACCCACGTCCCATGCCGTGTCTGTGCGCTGTACATCTCTGTCTTAGAGCCAGCTTTGTTGCCCTTTAACAAGAAAAGGCTTTTTGTCATGCTAATCCCCCCATCATGACTGACGGCCTGAAAATTGCTGCCATTTTCTGTCTCTAGTATGTTCCAAAAGGCCCTCAGTGAACTTGGCCCTCTCGCATTGACATACCTTCTGCTGCCTACAGAAAGTAAGCCATGTGTGAATTATGGTTCTACTGAGGGAAATTTGTCTGTGGGAGCAAAGCAAGCCATGGCAAAGTTGGAGACTGGATTTAAAAGGTGGGATTGTGCACAGAGTGTTTTTTTCTCCTGCTGCCGGTCTGGTCCCTGCATTTCACCTCAGGCTCACTTTTACACAGCAGCTGTTGGCTCAGTGTGAAAACTGCTCAGAAGTATTGAATCATAGCTCTTTTGTGCCTCAACTGTTTTCTAGAACGTTCTCTGTATCATGTGGCTTATACACATGTACGTTGGGAGCTTGCCAGGGCAGCCTTACAGATGTCCTTTTGTGTTTATGCAGCAATATATGGAGAGGCAAATGACAGGAAATGCAAATTTTGACATTTCCATATTTCAACTGGCAATGTATTATTATTTTTTTTTCTCCATTATCGGTCTCAACCTGTAGCCCAAGCTGATACTTGTTTTATTCTTGCTTTTGTAAGACAGTCATGGGAGTGTCGATTTCCACCCAAAGAGTTTCTCTTTGACTGACTTTCTTTCTCCCACCATTATATTTATTAACCACCATTCGTAACTTTCTTTTCAAGTATCCACTCGCGTACAAGCGTTATATCACAGCCCAGGCCTCTCCTCATGACCTGGGCATCAAAAGCAAGCCTAAATGCATGGCCTGCACATAAAGAGCTCATTGTCTCTCTAATAATCTGCTCTCAGCACAGTTCAACTGTAACTGCATTCAACTTTAGCACACTGTTCACTGAATCAGGGGGAAAATAGGATCAATTCTTTGCTGTTGCTGCACTGTGTGTATGGCTTGAAAGATTCTACACCAGGGCATGAAATCTTTTTTTTTTTTGGGGGGGGGGAGCAGAACAGAACAGAATTAAATGTCAAATTTAAGAGACATTTTGAAGAAAATATCAGGCTGCATTCCAGGATGCCAAATTCCTGCAATTCTTTTTCAACTATACTCTTCAATGCACAGCTTCAAATCCCAAATGTGGAATCACTATATGCGCTTACATCATATGCTATAAAAAAAAAGTACAAGTGTAAAAGTCATACTTTATTAGTGCGCTTTTATTGTTCTAAGAACCTCTATAGCTATAGCTCTTCCTTACCAGTTACAGTGGTACATTTCCCCAGTTTAAACATTTGAAATGTTTTCTGTGTTCAGCTCTAAATGAAATGGGTTTATGAGATTAGAAAATAAATGCATTCTGTTTAAATTAACATTTTGTACAGCGTCCCAATTTTCCTGGAATCGAGGTTGTAGATTTAAAAAAAAAGTTTTGTTGTATTGAAGCAAGAGTTAAACTGCATAACAGGAGTTTCCAGTTACTGGAAATTTCAGAACAACTGTACATATTAAAATTAGATTGCTTTATAATATTTATTAATGAAAAAGAAAATACTGAAGTAATTAACAGCATGTATAATATAAATTAGTTTATGGAAATGAATCAAAACTGAAATTCATGCAGATGCTTGAGGAGTTTCACATCCTGCTGTCCTAAATTAAAAGCAAATCTAACTGACTGTATTCCACGTGTACTCTTCACTTCTGTTTATATCTAGATCTGATCAGAACTTTATAGACCATTTCAGAAATCTGAAATCTTTCATTCCATTTGTAGTGTGCATGCTGGCTGTAGTTTAGGTGGAAAGGCTATCAAGGGCACGGAGCAGGGACAGAGGAGCACATTAGAAACCATGGCACAGCTGGAACACAAGTGACATCGATGTGTATGTGAGGGAGTGTGTGTGCGAGAGCGTGTATGTAACCCTGTCTCACGTCAGTCGTGGTCTTGGCAGTCCTAGCAGCCAGATGCTCCCCCTTGCTCTGTGCAGTGTGTGTGTCGCTGTGAAGTCGCCACAGCTGCTGAACAGAGCGGTGCTTGTGCGCTCGGCCAGGCAGCCACGCTGGAAATCTTAAAATCGTGGGAAGAAGGAAGTGATGTCTGGCGCTCGGCCTGGACTCTAAGAACGACTCGGGAGCGCAGAAGCTCAGCCATGCACTGCACACACAACGGAGGCAGTCACAGCACAGAAGCACTGAAAGACGAGCTCGCCGACACACACGCGTGCGCACACACGCACACGTAGGAGTCACAGCAGCGGCCACAGAGAAAACGTATTCGATATTTAACATCTTCGATCGGCTGTGTGTACAGAAACTGCGTTTGAACATTTAGTAGGGCAACTTCAAATTATAGGTTACGGAGCAAATAAACCTCAGTGGTTATGATTTTGTCATAACTAAGAATGAAAGAATGGGTTGGCGATGGAGGGACAAAAGTTTAAACGGTTTTTACATGGTGGTTAATGTGTGACAGGAAGTTGTAGCGTATTTATACAAGGGTTAGATGCGTCGTTGTTTTCTGCCTGTCGTATTGTAGCATCTTTTTTATTTTTGTAAGTGTGCGTTCCGCTCATGATAACATTAGTCTGCTAGTTTATAACATTTCCTGCCGATCAGAGGTGCCACAGAGGGGTGTGGTTTGTGCTCCTCTGTCCATCTTCTCCCACACTATCTATAGACCTAAAGTCCATGTTGTGGCATCAAACGATGTTTATCCCTAAATCCTAACCTCGTTGGCGCACTTAGATAACAAAATACCAAACTCCTGCAGTGTGAAAAAAATAAAAAAAGTTGTTTAGCCCTGCATTTCTAGTGTGGGCAAATAGAGGAAGTCAGCAAGGGCTTTGGTTTCTTTAGATTGGAAGTGTGCCAACCTATGCAAGGGATCCCACTGGGTCACAACCTTTACAAAACACACCTGCATTACTACCTAGATGGGACATTTCATTGAACAAGGCATTATTGTCACTACGCTCCGCACAAAACTACCACTGACATTCGCCATGCTTCGAATATTTGGGCTCTTTTAGTGCTTCATGAAGAACTAGTTTCTTATAGATTATGGAGATCAGTAAAAAAAAAAGAGGCTGATCAGTTGAAATAAAAAATAAGGTTGGTGTTCCTTTTGGAAGTTTTCATATTGTGGACATGTGGTTCTCACAAGATGAGTTCAGCAGAGAGTACACAGATACATGCACACAGGAAGAGAGTGAAGCAGCGCTATCAGACAGAGGACGTCCACGGGGAGTAAGACAGAGTGGTGGGGGAAAAAACAGAAATATGAGAATTAAGAAAACAGGAGTGCAGTGTAAAAAAAAAAGTAAAAATATGGGACAAGGTCACTGGCAGAGAAAAGTGTGTGTGAAAATTCGGAGAGGATTTAATAGTGAGTGATGAGAATAGCTGTAAAAAATGCTAATTGGCTCTGCATGAAAATGAAAAATGTTTATTGCGTCTAATTAAATGTTCCTTTAGGAAACACTGAATATGTTTGTGTTGATTATATTTTTGAAGTGATTAGCAGTTTGTGAACATCTCGTATCTCATAAAATATCTCAGCCATGAGGTGTCGGTTTCAGTTTTTTTTGCCGTTGAAAGCAAAAACGTTGGATTTAAAGTTCCAGAATGCATTGCATCTATATGCCACGATTGCGATGAGTTACATCCGAGTGTCGGCTCGAGTGTTTTTAGCACTCCATAAGAACGACGGTGATATAGTGTTAGCATCAAAGATGATGGTGCTTTGGAACCTGATCCTTTTGAGTAGGATGTACAAATAAAAGGGAGAGGGAGCTGAATGGCTTAAAGGACAAAAACTCTACAATATTTAGGGATGCACCGAAATAAAAATTCTTGGCCGAAACCGAAAACCGAAAAAGAGGAAAGCAAGGCCAAAAACGGAAAAAAACGAAACACCGAAAGAAATTATGGCAATTATTATTACCATTGCATTTATGGCTATGACTGTGTACTAACCTTACTAAAATCAAGACATTTCAATTGCATAAATTATTATTAAGGTTTCAAAGAATTAATCAATTACAAATTATTAAAATATTTATTTATAGCACATTGCAACAATGCACAGGATAAAATAAATTAATTTAGTCTTAAATGTTTAACTTTAATGCACTCATGTGTACATTAAATAATAATGTACAGACCCTCTGGCCTGCTGAAAGGTTGTACAATTAAATATGTTCTTTCATAAAAACAAAGTTCATTTAGAACAAGTGCAACTGCTTAAAGATACAACACAACAACATCACTGCGAAACTTCCTGCCTTTTCAAAAACGTCCACCACAGACGGAGTGCGCATGCTCGGGGTGGTTTTGCTTTTCTGTGCGTTTGCGGTACTCTGATATTCAGCATAGCGATCGGATGTTTGGATTTCAAATAAAACCCGACGTGGAGAAAGTTTTTGCAGACGAAATTTCGTCATTACATGTTTTGCAAATCACTATCCGTGGGTCTTTCTCAGATATACTGAAATACGTCCACACCGCAGACATGTTGTTTTAGACATGCACGTGCAGGCAGAGGTTTCTGTTTGCGTCATCACAACAAACTGTTTCGGCCGTGTTTTTTCGGTGATCAAAGTCTTTTCGGCCGAAAATTTTCGGTGGCCGAATATTCGGTGCATTCCTAACAATATTGTATTGCTCTCTTTAGGTAGAGTAGAATCCTTCTGGCACCTCCATCAACAGGTAAAAGAGAGAAGTTGTGCTCCATGAGTCTGTGTATCTCAGTATTTCATTCACATCCTAGCAATAAAGATTAATATGGATGTTTTTTTTTTGGTTTTTTTGCAGTAGCAGCAAATAATATTAGTTCACACGCTCCTCTCAGCCATGGGGTGTTGCAGTCAGCTGATCTATTAAGTTTGTTGGAGTATTGAGACACATCCGGGCTTGTCTCTGTGCTATTCACAAACAGATCTGGTTAAGGATGACAGGATGAGCCTCACTGCGTGTTTGTCATGATTTGCAACAAGCAAGGCCAAAGAAAAGTGTGTCAACATGTCTCGCTGATGAACGACTTTGCTGATCGGGTTCACTCTGCAAGGGTGTGCGTGTGTAGGAGATGAAGGCTATATTTTTATAAGGAACTCACTGTGTGGGAAATGTTCACACTTATGAACTTCTCAAGAAAGCGGTAGAAGAAAGGTAGGGGTGTGTGTATATGAGGCACTGTGGCTATTCTCCAGGACTGTTGGGTTTCAGGGCAGTATTAATACCCAAATGAAAAGGATTTTGACTTGTGCTGGTCTGAGCTTTGTTACAGCTGTTCAGCATGCTGCTGGGTCTGAATGTTGCTTCACTCGATTTACATGCACAACCACTGCTGCTGTAGAAAAAGGGACAGAAATTTACATGTTTCAAAAAGCTGCATAAATCTCAGGGTGAGAGAAGAAAACTGGAAGATACTTTATCTGAAGGGGATTTCATCATTTAGTAAACATAGTTAGAGTTTCCATTTGCTTTGGGGTTATGTTGTCATATCAATTAAGATCTCTGGATCTCTTAATTCTGTTCATGAGACAAAAGTAATACCAATGACATGAAATGAAAGCTGGTTATTCAGACTTTTTTATCTAGAACAGTGGTCCCCAACTCCCGGGCTGCAGACCGGCACTGGTCCATGGGTCAATTGGTACCGAGCCGCACGGAAAGAATACATAACTTATAATAAAGTCTGTTACACTTCCATTATTTCCATTTTATTTATTATCTTATTCTGAGCGATGTTTTCTTTTGGAAAATTACCGGATTCTCTCCGCCACATCTGTTTATGACTCACTCTTGATGCATGTCATGATGCCTCGGTCACATGTCTTACCTCCACCCTCTACCTTCTTAAAGGGGCTCCGGCATCTAACACATAATACATTACCGCTAAATTGAAACCCCCATGCTAACAAAATGTACAAAAAAACAACACAGTGGATTCACGTTAATTACTATATTTAAAAAATACCAGTTTTTATGCCGTATGTCGTATCATTTTATTTTGTTGTATTTATCCACCACACCTTAAAGGCCGGTCCGTGAAAATATTGTCCCACATTAATCCGGTCCGTGTCGCAAAAACGTTTGGGGACCACTGATCTAGAACACAGTGGTGTGTGTAATGCAGTCCCTGAAAAATAATGAGGTAATACAGCAGTATATTAATGTTTAATTAGCTGAAAAGTAAGAGTAGATATTCCTTGTATGTGGTTCCTGTGCCCACATAGGAATAGTTTGCTCTATCTTCTCTTATCTATGTGAAGAATGAATGTAGTGTTTAAGTGTGAAGTAGCTGAAGAGATGACGCTAGTTATCAATGGGATCTAGCATAACCGTACAGAGCAACTTCTTCTTCTTCTTCTTCTTCTTCTTCTTTCGGCTGCTCCCATTAGGGGTCGCCACAGCGGATCATCCGTCTCCACACCACCCTGTCCTCTACATCTGCCTCTTTTACACCAACTACCTGCATGTCTTCCCTCACCACATCCATGAACCTCCTTTTTGGCCTTCCTCTTTTCCTCCTACCTGGTGGCTCCATCCTCAGCATTCTTCTACCAATATAATTTATGTCCTTCCTCTGCACATGTCCAAACCATCTCAATCTCGCCTCCTCACCTTGTCACCAAAACATCCTACATGCGCTGTCCCTCTAATAAACTCATTTCTAATCTTATCCATCCTCGTCACTCCCAACGAAAACCTCAACATCTTTAGCTCTGCTACCTCCAGCTCCACCTCCTGTCTTTTACTCAATGCCACTGTCTCTAAACCATACAACATCGCAGGTCTCACCACAGTCCTATAAACTTTCCCTTTCAATTTTGCAGATACCCTACTATCACAAATCACTCCTGTCACTCTTCTCCACCCACTCCACCCTGCCTGCACTCTTTTCTTCACTTCTCTAACACACTCTCCATTACTTTGCACTGTTGAACCCAGGTACCTGAATTCCTCCACCTTCTGAAGCTCTTCTCCTGCAACCGCACCACTCCACTGCCCTCCCTCTCATTCACACACATGTACTCTGTCTTACTCCTACTGAGTTTCATTCCCCTTCTCTCCAGTGCATATCTCCACCTCTCCAGGCTCTTCTCAACCTGCTCCCTACTCTCACAACAAATCACAATATCATCCGCAAACATCATAGTCCAGGGAGACTCCTGTCTGACCTCGTCCGTCAACCTGTCCATCACCACTGCAAACAGGAAAGGGCTCAGGGCCGATCCTTGATGCAGTCCAACCTTCACTCTAAACCAGTCTGTCGTACCTACTGCACACTTCACTGCCGTCACACTGTCCTCATACATGTCCTGCACCACCCTTACATACTTCTCCGACACACCTGACTTCCTCATACAGTACCACAACTCCTCTCTTGGCACCCTGTCGACGCCTTCTAAATCCACAAATACACAATGCAATTCCTTCTGTCCTTCTCTATACTTCTCCATCAACATTCTCAAAGCAAATATGGCATCTGTGGTGCTCTTCCTCGGCATGAAACCATACTGTTGCTCACAGATGGTCACCTCTTCTCTCAGCCTGGCTTCCACTACTCTTTCCCATAACTTCATGGTGTGACTGATCAACTTAATACCCCTGTAGTTACTGCAGGTCTGCACATCTCCTATAACCGTACAGAGCAACAGCTGTCGGATTTTATAGTGGTGCCCTCTGTGCATGTCTCGATTTCTTTTCATTTTGAGGTAGATATGAGTGGTATGCGCGTCTCCTGTGGTGATTTTTTTTTTTTTTTTTTTCTGCGTGTCTGCATGGGCTTGTCAGGCCTGGTCGTTATCGGATTGCATGTATGGCGTGAGGCCATGCCGTGTTCACCCGGAGAGGGAGTGATACCAGGTGAACTGTGGGTGCATTACTGTCTAAAGCACACGGAACTGTGGCTTGGGGAGGGGGAAGACTAGAGCAAGACTAAAACTTTCCACGTCACGTTAGTGTACGCATCTGCGTGAGAGAAGAAGTATTGGCAATTATGTAGTTATGTACTTTGACTTGCTCCTTCTGCGCTATGATGCAAGAAATCACTGGAAGCTGCGTTTGAGGATGTGGCCTAAATGAAAATGTAAAGTCCCTCACTTCTGCAAGGCCAAGATGGTCTCGTGTTACTCTCAGCTGTGCACATAAACTACAACACACACACACACACACGAGCTTTGTTTAAAATCTGAGCCTTCTTTGTGGTTCAGATATACCGCAAAGAGTCGTTCCCATAAACTCTGTTCTGATTGGCCGCTGCAGGCAAGTGTGTGGTGCGTTACCGTCCTTGATGTTCTTCCTTTCGCACTGCAGGCAAATTGCTCTCATTCAGCGTGTTTTTGTGTGTGTCAGACGGCGTCACAGGTGTGTGCTCTGTTTAACGTTTGCTGTAATTATCCTGTGTAAAAAAAGGTTTAACTGTGTACGATCAGGGTCTATAGTGTGTTTAAATTATACGTTGGATGTTTGTGTGCGCGCATGCACGAGTGCGCTTGTACCGTGTCTGTGGGTGTCCGCGGCCGGTTCTACAGGCCCAGGCTGGTGTGACTTTTTACCCCAAACAATACTACATAGGAACACCGAGTTATGCCGTGCCCAGCCCTTTTTTTTGAAGATAAGCTGAATGTTCAGGTTGCTGTGAGAAGCTTGACGAAACTAGCGTAACTTCATCATCTAGCAAGCCAACCTGCAAATATAACAGCCTGTGATAACAATCAAACAAAAAAATAACTTCGCTCATACTTACTGATGCAATACTGTCCTAGATTGTTTCCATCCAAAGAACGTGAACTGAAGATTGTAGAACTTTGTCTCGAAATCGCAGTGAACCACGCTTCTACTATGACACCACCACACCTTTTTACTCTGTAACTTTACTTTACTCGAATACATTATTGATGGTCAGCAGACATTCCTGTTTCTTTGTATAGGTTTTACATTTTTCTCCCATTCTGTTCCAAGTTTTGCCAAATTCCTGCCTACCAGCATGCTTCTCCACAGCAACCATCGTCATGTGAAAGCTAATATGCTGCTTCTGAAACGCATAAAACCAGCCAGCACTACTACTACTTCTTTCAGCTGCTCCCATTAGTGGTCGCCACAGCGGATCATCTGTCTTCATACCCCCCTGTCCTCTACATCTGCCTCTTTCAAACCAACTACCTGCATGTCTTCCCTCACCACATCCATAAAACTTCTCCTTGTGCTTCCTCTTTTCCTCCTTATTGGCGGCTCTATCCTCAGCATTCTCTTACCGATATACCCCATGTCCCTCCTCTGCACATGTCTCCAAAATGTCTAACATGTGCAGTCCCTCTAATGAACTAATTTCTAATCCTGTCCATCCTCGTCACTTCAATTGAAAATCTCAACATCTTCAGCTCTATTACCTCCAGCTCCACCTCCTGTCTTTTACTCAATGCCACTGTCTCTAAACCAAACATCATCGCAGGTCTCACCACAGCCCTATAAACTTTACCTTTCACTCTTGCAGATACCCTTCTATCACTCCTGCCACTCTTCTCTACCCACTCCACCCTGCCTGCACTCTTTTTTTCACTTCTCCAACACACTCTCCATTACATTGCATTGTTGACCCCAGGTACCTCAACTCCTCCACCTTCTCTACCACTCCACTTTCCTCGCTCTCATTCTATCTTACTCCTAATGACTTTCATTCCCCTTCTCTCCAGCACGTACCTCTACCTCTTCAGGCTCATCTCCACCTGCTCCCTACTCTCACCACAAATCACAATATCATCCGCAATCATCATAGTCCACAGAGACTCCTGTCTGACCTTGTCTGTCAACCTGTCCATAATTACTGCAAACAGGAAAGGGCTCAGATCCGATCCTTGATGCAGTCCAACCTCCACCTTGAACCAGGCTGTCGTTCCTACTGCACACTTCACTGCTGTCACACTGTCCTCATACATGTCCTGCACCACCCTCACATACTTCTCTGACACACCTGACTTCCTCATACAATACCACAACTCCTCTCTCTGCACCCTGTCGTATGCTTTCACTAAATCCACAAACATACAATGCAACTTCTTCTGAACTTTATTATACTTCTACATCAACATACCTCCGCATCTCCTTGTACTCCCGCCTACTTTTCTCATCTCTCTGTCGATCCCAATTCTGTTTCGCCAACCTCTTTTTCCTTATGCCCTCCTGCACTTCCTCATTCCACCACCAGGTCTCTTTGTCTTCAGAGATCTCACCAAGTACCTTTCTAGCTGTCTCCTTTATCACTTCTGCAGTAGTTGCCCAATCATCCCGCACCTCTTCAGCACCACCGAGCCCCTGTCTGACCTCTTCTATGAATCTCACACTACAGTCTTCCTCCTTCAGTTTCCACCATCTTATTCTTTTTTCGGTCCTCACACTCCTCCTCTTCTTCACCTCCAAAGCCATTCTACAGACCACCATCCGATGCTGTCTAGCTACACTGTAACCTGCCAACACCTTAGTCTCCTTCTTTCACTCTTAAATATCATAAAACCAGCCAGCACATAACTTCTATATTCTCAGGCTATTCTGTGGTGTTACTGTTGTAACCCAGCCTCTCGGTTCAAGGGTTTTTGATTTAATCCCGAACTCAAGGAACTGTCTGTGTGGAATTTCATATGTTCTCCCTAGTGTTTTCTCTGGGTTTATTAGGGTCTACTTTCCCCCCCAAAAAATGCTGGTAGGTGCACTGGTGAGTTTACCGCTGTGTGTATATACACTTTGGTGTATATAAGAATTGTGTAGGTTTTACATATTTTTAGAGGACTTTGGTTGTGTGTGTTTTTGGTATCACTCCTGTTCAAGAACATGACTATGTGTAGGTTTTATGTGAAGGATGTGAAGGATTGACCTATGGAAATGGTCTTGAAACTGACACAGGGTGTTAAACATTTTTAAGGCAAAACTCTGAGGCATATTTGAGGAGCATGAACATGTGTGTGAACCTACAGAATGTGATTGCTCTTGTTCAGTGAACTAAGGCGGTTGCGTGCTGTTTTATGACAGTGTGTTACCCAAGCAGTTGATGTATCAGTGCGAGTTTATATACACAGCATTGAGATTGTGCAGATGTTGTCAAATTTGGAGAATATAAATGTTTGCTATGTTGTAAACTTGTGTTCCATATGTACTGATTTCTCTCTCTCTCTCTCTCTCTCTCTCTCTCTCTCTCTCTCTCTCTCTCTCTCACTCAGACCCCCGGTGCCTGGGCGGATGAAAACGAGGAGAAGAGGCGGAGTTCTCACCAGCGTTCAGCGTCCTGGGGCAGCACTGACCAGCTTAAAGAGGTCAGGATGCGTTCCTCCTCCCCCACTGTCTTGTATTCAGGACCAGGCCGGTGCTCTGTCTTGATCTCCCAGCATTCAGTGGGGTGCAGACGCACAGCATCGTGCTGGGAGGAGACCGTGTCAGGATTAGAATAGAGAAGGGTTCAGCGAGGCACAACCAGCACGGTGTCATCTAAAATTATAATAACGGCTCTCTTCCCATACGGATGTGTTCACAACTCTGCTCTTCCCCCATCACACCTTCTCCAGCCAGGGTTCCCGAACTAGCAAAATTTTCAATGGACTCCATTATGATGATAATATGGAATTGTTTTATAAACGTCATCTAACAGTCTGACAGTTTTGTTGCCAGATGTCTTTTTAAAAAAAACTTTTCACTACTACAACCCTGAATAACTAATACATGTCCAATATTTTTAGCCACCAAGTATTAAAATGAGGCATCTCACTTCACCTAAGAACTGCAAACTTTCTCACCAGCTCGGTGGGAATAATAATAATAATACACGATAGGAAGTAATACACAGCAATCCACATGACTTCACAAGTCTTGCAAAAACTGAAACATAAGAACTGTAGGTTTGGCATAATATTCGTAATAAATCAAACTAAATCAATCAATTTATAGCCAGTAAATTAATTATCAAATTATTTATATCAGTTATCAGTTTTTTCCTTCCTTATTTGGTCCGGTCTTTTTTTTTATTTTTTTTTACTGAAAATGACTCCTATTAAAACTATTTTCTCTGACTGGGATTACATTTGAACCCGTTCAGCTTACATGACCAAAATAATTCTAACAACCTTGGCAGTGCGTGGTAGTGAGCTACATGGATAGAACCTCATTAAAAAGATTTGAGGTAAAATCATGGATCCTCCGGTTATACATCAGAGGCTCCAGGGGGTCTGCGAGCCCCACATTGTGAACCACGCCCCTATAGGAGCTTTATAAACTGCTCGATCTATTCAGCCTTTCATTCTTGCTCTCTGCTGTTTTATTTCTCTTCTTCTTTTCTCTTCCTCTGTCTCTCCACCAAGAGTTCCTCCCTCCCCCTCTTGTCACAATGCTGATTAATTCCACATCCTGTGCAAGCGGTGGAATATCTGCCCGATGTACGACCTTGCCCCGCATTACGTTTCTTGACTGCTATACCCCGAGTGCACAGCTTCACATTCACATCCAGCTTCAATTGGGTTAATCATTCCCCTCTCAGTCACTGGGTCAGATGTGTTCTCACGCGCACACACACGCATGCATGCACATGCGCGCACACCCTGTAGTGAAACTCCAAACTATACAGCTTTTCTCTCTGACACAGCCGGCAGTTCTCCTCCTGACCCAGCGCTGGCCTGTTCTGCACTGCCACACGCGCACACACACACACATGCACACATGCACAAAGCCCACACAGATCTATTGAGGCCTGCTGTCCCGAGAATACGTCTTTGGGAGTTAGCGATTCTGCAGGCCATTGTGCTAAAGCTCAAAGAGATTACACGAATGTGTCATTAGCTTCTCCACTCCCTGCCATTACTCATTTATTGATTAAGTGAGCCAGGCACTTCATTTCAGCCAGATATCTGATTTCCGAACGTACACTGTCTCTTGCGCCTCAGTATGCATGCAAGAGGTTGTGTAGCAAGACACTGAGCAAGAGAGTGTGCATGTACTTTTGCTTTGCGTGGGACCAAGAGACTGGGGTTAAATAATTGTACGTTCACTTGTGTTTAAGCTGTTTTTTTTTGTTGTTGTTTTTTTGTGTGTGAGGTGCAGCGTAGTGACGGTGCTGAAGGTAATCTAAGAAGAATGCAGGGAGAGCGTGCTGGCTGCGTGGGGTCTCATGCCTTTCTCTGTGCTTTCTTTATTTTAGACTGCTCATGTGGAAGAACAGAACTCTCAATGCACAAACATGCGCCGTGTTTACGTGGCCTTACTTTGTCTGTTTCCTATGATTTCACCATCATGCATGGCTGTCTGAGAGATGGGAAACAGGAAGGACCCCCTCTGAAGGCTGAAGCCTTTTAAAAATAGTGGTTAGTGACAAGAATGCTAACAAAGTTCCTTTCTCTCTCAGATTGCTAAGTTGAGGCAGCAGCTCCAGCGCAGTAAGCACATCAGTCGGCACCATCGCGATAAAGAGCGCAAATCTCCTTTCAATGGCAACCATGCCGCCATTAACCAATCGCAGGTGAGCTTGCTCTCTCTCTCTCTCACTCACTCACTCACTCACTCACTCACTCACTCACACACACACACACACACACACACACACACACACACACACACACACACACACACACACCCCTTGTCTGATCTTGCAGGAGTTCTAAGCTGTTCGAGGTGGGATGTTTCTTTGTTGCTGTGTTTTCAGTTGCTACAGTGATCAAGCAAACCTCATTGTATTTTTGTCTCGTTTTCTCAACTCTGTCCTTCCCGTTCTCCATTTTCCCCTTCCTATTTTTTATTTTTTGTCCGTTTTACTCATTTTCTTGTTCACATTCTGCGTTTCTTACTTTGTCTTGTTCTCACACAGCACTAGGGTGAAGCAGCTGTGAATCTCTCTTGGTTTAGATGAAGTCCCATAAATCACTCCAGTGTTATGAAAGTTTTTGAAAGTACCGCATAAGAACAAATAGGTTTCAGAAAGCCATGAGGATGATGCGTTATGGGATATGACCACACTGTGATAAACTAAAGCTTGGTTTGGGCTTAGGATCCCCACTTCCCTACATACACACACGCACACAGTCTAAATGGATTGTTTATTAAAGCTGTATTCTTAATGAACGTCCCGAATGCATAACCGGCATGTTAATTGCTCCATCGCTTGTTGTAATAGACACCCCACACACGCACACACACGCACACACACACACACACACACACACACACACACACACACACACACACAGACTAAAAAAGTGTTGTAGAGAGTGAATGAGAGGGCAGGACAGCCGAGTGTGAGGTTTGATCTGCGCGAGTGTGTGTGTGTGTGTGTGTGTGTGTGTGTGTGTGTGTTGGAGCTTAATCAGCAAGGCCAGGTGCAAGCATGAAGGCTCTTGAGTGTGAAAGGCTTCTCTTCATGCGCAGGGAATTAGTGAATAAATTACGGCGATCACATTTGGGTCGGTCTTGCTCTCTTTTTTTTGTCTCTGTGTGTGTGTTTTGTGTTTGCTCATGAATTAGGCCTGCGTGTGGCAAACGTCCTGCACGCCTGCTCTGTACTGTACTATAGCTGCCAGCCGGTCAATTAAAGGCCGCCCTCTGTCCGGCTGTCCCTCTCCGTGGGTGTCGGGTGAGGGAGACAAGCTTGTTGTGTGGCTAAGTTTTTTTGTCTGAGTGCCTGTGGCAAACTAAAGCACCATCTGTCGCTCCACCGTATTGAGCTTGGCCCTACTGTACAGCGCTGATCTTTCTGATCTCCAAGAAACACAAATACCGAGCTCAGAATGCTCACGGGTCGAATTGGTTCTGCCGGGAACACGAGTGTGTCATTAGGGTGCAGTGCAGAGAGGACAGGAATGCTGCGTTGTTTTAGGAGAGGGCTTAGCTAGTTGTTTTTGGTTCGAACTTTCAAGGAAGTTTTTACAGGAGCTGCCTGGGTGAGAAAACACATGGAAAGATGGAGGTTTCAGTTTTTAAAAAAAGCGTGTCGAACAATGCGGTAATTTGGTCACAAAACATACAAATTCGATGCATTAATTATTCTCTGCAGCCAGTACTTTTTATTTGCCATCGCTGCCAGATATTTATACTGGGAGATTTTTTTTTTCTTTTTCTTTTCATGGAGACTTTATGGTTTCAATGAGGTTTATTTGCTTGGGGGTTCCTTGTCTAAAACTACTCTGCTTCACATTAGGCCTAATGGGAAGCAGGTGAGTGCGAGCTGGCTGTATAACCATGCTAATTCTACCAGACCAGAGTTTATTTGGACCAGAGGGACACAGGGGCTCTAATTCAGTGTCTAGCTGAGCTATAAATGAGTATGTATTCGGGTATGTTTTGGCCGAGCTGCATTCGTATGGGATTGCGGTAGCAAAAAAAAAAAAAAACACTATATTGTGACAAGTTTTAATTTTTTATTTTTTATTTTACATAGTAGTAGTGCCATATTAGAAAGTGAGTTCAGAATGTTTACATGCTGAGGTTCAAAAAGTAAGAAAACTTGGACTGGTTCACAGAGTTCATTTAACATTGTTAACATTATTCTTGGATTCAAGTGAAGACTTTTTGTTTGTTTTGTTTTGTTTTGTAACTTGACTCACCAGATACCACCTGAATTAATTCCCACTGCTCTTAACTCATTTCAATAGATGGCCCTAAATAATGTTTCTTCATGAAAACAAACAAAAAAACAAAACATTTACAGCGTACTATAATTAATGAAGTGGACAAAATGCCCTCTCGTGCTGCATGATCTTATACAGGGTATCAGTTCTAGGATTCATTGGATTGAATATGCACGTGGGAAGAATTGGATTTCTCAAATGCTGATTTTGGACCTGGATTTAGCTCTTTTGTATACACAGTATAGAGATTGACATGGAGCGTTCCACACTATAATAATGCATAGCTCAGCTGGCTTGTTCAAACCTCTGTTTGTTTATTAAACTCTGACCCAAACAGCTGCACCTGCCCTAATCAGAATCAGAGGAGTTACCCACTCTTTGTCACCCTTCCCTTTTTTTTTTTTTATATATTTTTTATATATTTTTTTAATGAGTTGTTTTATACTTGGAAGCGGAGGTGCAGCCACAAAGGACACACAGCGTGACCCTGTTTGAGGTGTAGGGGGGTGCAACATGGGTGCATGTGTGTGCGTGCTGGTGCTGGGGGCAGGGTTAATTGTAAAAGGTGACAGAGGAGCAGAAGCCCTGTCTTGTTAAAGGTGTGTATATTAGAACTCTTTTAGTTAAATCGGCGTATCAGCATAAATGAGCTTGACGCTGAAGTACTGTGCAAAGGTGTGTGTAAGTGCTGATCATTTCAAGGGTTTTAAATCCAAACACATGCTTTGATTTCTTTTGAAGCCAACATAACTGCATGGTAGACTACAGGCTTTGAACACATACCCAAAACTTCTTTTTTTTTTTTTCCCCCCCTATTCACCCTTAATCGTGTATTTTGTTGCTTAGTTGTTGTGTAAAAAAAAAAAAAATAAATCTAATGCAATGTCTTTCCATGCACATAAGAACATTTCTGAGCATAGTTGGAGCAAAGCAAATGATTTCCTGTTTCTGACTCGAACTCCACAGCACCCACTAGTGTCTGATACAAGGAATCCACAGGCCATAGCAGTGCTGCTCTTGGCACACACGAAGGGGAAGGGGGAGGATGATAAAGAGCTCTGCAGCGTTCTGCTCAAGTTTGAGCCGATTGCAGAGCGAGGAATGAATTCCACTCTATCAGTGCCCCTCTTCTGTGGTTAGCTTGTGGTTTCACATGTGTTTTTCTTGGATTGCTGCATTCACGAGGAAGAGTGGGTCGTTTGATGGCTGGTGATTTGTTTCAGCATTTTATTCAGATAGCAGGCCACAACACAGGGAACAGACCCGAATTCAGTTTAAACTATGCTAAACTGTTGCTTGGAATGCATGGGTGGTTTTGTAGTCAGGCTTATGAATGTGTAGCAAGTCTCGGGAGGAAGAGAGAGGAAGTGTGTGTGTGTGCGCCGTGTGTGATAGTACCTTTCGAATTCTTAAGGTTGTCCATAGTTCAGCTCTGGTAAACAGCCATGGCCTCGTGAATCTCCTGCTTTATTTAATAATGCCACGACGAGTAAAATGAGGCTGCGCGTGAATGTGCCTGTGGCAGCTATCAGAGCCAAGGGATGGTTCAAAGGGATTCTTCTATCTGACCTCCACTGTTAAAGGCAGGCTGTAGTAACCAGAACAAACCCTGAGAAGAAAGACCACTCGCTTACTGCCAGTAAAAGCCTCACAATGACCTGAATAAGCCCACTTTGCCATTTGGGGCATTTACACTTTGCGTCAGTCTCGTGATGATTTATGCAGATTATGCAATTATTTCTTAACATTGGGCATTTAATTGCTATGCAATATCAGCTTAGAACCATGTACAAGACTTTTTCAATGTTAATCTCTCTTTATAATGTGTAGCATATGACCAATTACCACAGTCAAGAATTCCAACATTTTGCTGTACTGAGAAAAGAAGGAAAAAAAAAGGTTCAGTTGAAATCTCTCTAATAATGCAACCCAAGGGCAGGCTCTATCAATAATCGTTTAAAAAATGAGCAATGTGAACATAAAACTTGGTTACATACCGACAATAAAGTGCTAGATGGAGATGTGAGAACGTTAGAGTTTTGTCCAACATTAGAGCAGTACTGTAAAAGTAATTCTGGTTATTTATTGCCTCTCTGGAAGGTTTTGCGGCGTCCATGGGCCATCACACCCACACATCGACATCGGTAACACGTAACCACAAATTCCTCCTTTTGAAAGTGTCTTAAAACGCGCCATCTCAGGAAGAATGAACGATACAGATTTAGAGCTGAATTTACAAATAGCCTTGACTGAAGAATGCTAGGAAGCTTTTTAGAGTAATGACTTTCTCGGTGAGTTTTGAGTAAACAGGTTTTCCTTCTTGTCAAAAGTACAGGAAACGTGTTAAAATTCATGCGTGTTGTAATCGTGCGTACGCTGCAGACGCTGGAGATGGGGGCGAAGTTAATTTCTAACTTGCTGGAGTATTTGTTTAGCATGGCAATTATGCTTTAAGTACTGTAGAAATCAGGATTTTACCAGGAAGGACAATACAGATTTTGTCTGTGCAACTATAGGAGTCGTTTACATATTATTACAGTTCTAGCTAGCGGTTATTACATATACCCTGCTCATGTGGTGGACAGAAGCTGAAATAATTGCAGTGTTTATATTCAAGTTTAAGTCTCTGCAGTCTACCGATTTATATCCCTCTATGAGACTCCAGAAACCAGGAGCCACCGAGGCAGAACGGCTATTTAGGAGCAAAACGGAGCATTAACCTCAGCGTTTTCATACCCCTCAGCCTCTGACCTCTCACAGTATACAAACAGCAGAACACAACTCCCCCATGCGGTTCAGCCGCACACCTCAGAGCTCAGTAGCTGCGGTGCGCTGTCTACAGTGTAGTGCCTGGTGTCCAGTGCCCTTTGCTATAATAATCACAAAGCGCTGGCCTTTCTGACTTTCAGCCACGGACCATCCTGATCAGATCAATGGCTTATGGTGTGGGAACGACCCTAAAGGCCACAGGCACTTTGTCTCATCCTGCACGCTATTAAAGGCCCTGACGCTTCAGACCAGCGGCCGTGCCCATGTCCCAGGACAACTCGCCACTGGAAATTTGACACGTAAACAAATATTTGTCTCCTAGTGAGCTGTTGCTAGGAAGTTGCCAGGAGCTGGACAGCATCACTTAACCAGCTTATTGTTTTCGGCTGACCTCAGAGGTCAGGGTTTGGCACAGTGTGTGCCTGTTGGTTTTAAACAGGTCCCTTGTTGCAATTTAAAGGACAGGAAATGAAAACGAATGTATTCTGCGAGCGTTAAAATTGAAATACATGATGTCTTATTTATGTAAATACACAGTCACACTGAGGTCCTAGAGGTCCCAAAGGGGAGAAAAGTTGTGCCACACTGGGTGTGATGTGGTGTGGGGAGTTTAAAGAGGGCCTGGATGTATAGAGATGTTAATGAGGGTTCAGGGTGCACGCTGATCCTCCATGCTTAAAGAGACTGTCACGATGGGGCCACACAGCTCAGCCACATCCTCCTAATGCACCCACATTGTTCCCTTCACCCCTCAGCCAAAGGGGGAGTGAGCAGGAGAGCGAGAGGTGGATGATTTCTGGGACAGGCAGAACTTGAAGGGGGAGGATGAAATGGAGAGAGGGTGTGGAATGTGGGAATGGTAGAACTGGAGAGAGGAGAGGAACTCAATGGAGGGAGGGAGCTGAGAGAGCGAGGTAATCACAGAGCATGAGCTGAGCACTGCACAGAGCAGAGGGGGTGGAAGCACAGAAAACTGGAGGAAGACGAGAGAGTCCTGCTCTTAAGATGACCGGAAGTCGGCTCTCGGAAAAGGTGACGCTTTTCATTTTTGCCATCTGATTCAGACCGAGTCATTAAAGCCCAGCATGTACACGTTTAACGTGCGGTCTGTCTCTATATGTCTGAATATCTGTGGCTCATCAAATCAGAGACAAGAACGAGAATTCTTTTAGGGAGACATCGTTATATAACTCTGCAGAGAAAACACTACTTCATGCTGCAATGATATCCTGCAGTATGTGTGTTTGTGCAGGTTCCGTATGCTGTCACCTACACACACACACTGTTAGCATCTGTTAATTATGCAGATTGGTTTGTGGACTGTAAATGTACAATTGTGCATCTGCTACGTCTTGTGTACAGGTTTTCCTTTCATTCTTTATTTGCTTACCATGTTGCTGGTCTCCCTCAGAGAGGACATCACACACACACACACACACACACACACACACACACACACACACACACACACACACACACACAAACACCACTTGTGTACTCGCACACACATAGACATATCAATGTGTTTTCGCACAAACACGTTTTTCTGCTTTCTCTTCACAACGCATCATGGCTCTGCTCTGCATTTGTGTTTTGCAGGCTCCCATTCCAAAGAGCATCCTGATCCCCATCCCCATCTCCAAATCCTCCGTCTCACGCTTCCGCAACAGTGTCGAGGGTCTCAACCAGGAGATCGAGCGCCTAATTATCCGAGACTCAGGAGACAAAGACGAACAGTTTATTGTGAGTGGCAATCACTGTTGTGTCACATAGACACTGTGTGTATAAATGGGTTGGACGTACTCATGCTGTATAGATACAGACCAGGCCCCTACAATAGAACATGCGCACTGCAATTAAAAAAAAAAAATACTTCAACTTTATTTTCTGGTGCCTGAGAGTCCAATTGCAATAAAGCATTGTGCAGCATTGCCAACCTTCCCCCCTTTCTAACAAGCACAATCCACTTAAGGTGTTGAAACTTTATGGCTTGTGAGTTGCCTAAGCACCTTTATTTGCATTAGGGAGGGGGTTGGAGCTAATTTCTGGGCCAGAAATATTTTAACAAAACACCTGAAGTGAATAAGCCAACCTGGACCATTGCATGACAATATTCTCATTTACAGCTTTGGGGCATTTTTGACATGATATAAATAACTGTTTGAAACATTTTAATAAGTTTAAACAAATGACATCTTTAACTGCAGCACCACTGCTGGAGTGAGACATGTCATTGTGTATCTCATTCCCCACTCTGCAGCCTCAGGATGCCCCTGATGGGCACCGTGCACCTCCTCCACTGTGCCAGCGCAGCGCCAGCTCCCGCAGCATCGACACACAGACGCCTTCAGGCATCACTGTGGGCAACAGCCATAGCAACAGCAGCAGCCGATCCCAGTCTGTCTCGCCCGCCTTCCTGAGTGTGCCCAATGACCCTTGCAGTGACAGCCCCTCTCCCAATGAGGAACCACTCAGTGATTGTCATGATAAAGGTACCCCCCACACACACATCACACATAGTGATGCTCATATGCAGGGTTCACTACAATACAGCACAAGAAATCAGGCTTAATTTTAGCTCTTTAATTACAGGAACAACTAGTTCCTGCTTTAGAATAGGTTGGGTTTTTTTTGTGGATCTGAAACTATTAAGCTGGAGCTTGACATAAATATCGTTGCCCTGTCAAACACAAACTTCACAGAATATATATATTTTTAAAGCTTTAAAATCTATATTACTGTTATAAGTGCTTCACTTTGCTCAGCAATACCAACCAATTTAGTTTTTTTGTTAGATGCGGTGATCATTTTAGCGAAATGAAGCTATACAGTGGATTGCAAAAGTATTTCCACAATTTGTCACGTTATAACTACAAACTTAAATGTCTCCCATCTAGAGAGTTTTTGCCTATTATTCTTTGCAAAACAGCTCGAGTTGAATCAGATTGGATGGAGAACGTCTGTGAATAGC
Source organism: Silurus meridionalis (assembly GCF_014805685.1). NCBI lineage: Eukaryota > Metazoa > Chordata > Actinopteri > Siluriformes > Siluridae > Silurus > Silurus meridionalis. Next base: position 21,110,136 of record NC_060886.1, read on the forward strand.
AATTTTCAAGTATTGCCAAAGTTTCTCAATGAGATTTAATCCTGGACTTTAACAGGGCCATTCTAACACATGAACATGCTTTGATCTGATCCATTCCATTGTAGCTCTGGCTGTATGTTTAGGGTCGTTGTTTTACTGGAAGGTGGACCTCTGCCCCAGCCTCAAGTCTTTTGCTGCCTCTAATGGGTTTTCTTCCAGGATTGCCCTGTATTTACCTTTATCCATCTTCCCATCATCTCTGACCAGCTTTCCTGTCCCTGCTGAAGAATAGCATCCCCACAGCATGATGCTGCCACCACCATGTTTCACGATGGGGATGGTGTGGACAGGCTGATGTGCAGTGTTAGGTTTCCGCCAAACATAGCGTTTTGCTTTAAACTTCTCCACAACTTTATCCCTGACCTGTCTGGTGTGTTCTTTAGTCTTCATGATGCAGTTTGCTCACTAATGTTCTCTAACAAACCTCAGAGGCCTTTTACAGAAAAGCTGTAATTATACCAGGATTTAAGTACACACATGTAGACTTTAATTACTAATTAAGTGACTTCTGAAGGCAGTTGATTGCACTGGATTTTATTTAGGGGTATCAGAGTAAAGGGGGCTGAATACATATGCATGCCACACTTTTCAGATTTTTATTTGTAAAAAAAAATCTTTAACACCCTGTATCATTTTCCTTTGTGTTGGTCTATTACATAAAATCCCTATAAAATACGTTCAAGTTTGTGGTTGTAACGTGACAAAATGTGGAAATATTCCGGGTATAAATACATTTGCAATGCACTGTATTTATGACGATAGAAGTGCAAAACATGTTTTCTTCTTATAAAGTTTTGAAGCAGTTATCCATGTTTTAACTAAGATTAATGTGTGTTCTGTTAACAGATTTGACACCTGGATCTCCTCTGCTCAAGTACGCGTCTTCTCCCAAGCCCAACAACAGCTACATGTTCAAACGTGAGCCTCCGGAGGGCTGCGAGCGTGTCAAGGTCTTCACCGAGGAAACACAGTCAGTACTCCTGATACCCTCACGATCATCTCTTTCCCACGTTTGTTTTTGGTTCGCTCCGCATCTGTCGGTCCTTGAAGTAACGACTCTGTAGAGCCTTGATAGAGCCCTCGGTGCTGACTCAGTGTTTTTGACTGATTCTCACTGTCTTCTCTCTGTTCTCTCTTTGTGTGCCTCTCAGGGCCAAACCTCCGCGTGAGATCCCGCAGTTCTTGTGCCCAGACAGAAACAAGGTCAACTTCATCCCTAACAGCGGCTCAGCGTTTTGTCTGGTCAGCATTCTCAAACCACATAGTCTGATGAGCGTCCCCACTGAGGCCGAACAGAGAGTGTCCCGCGGCACGAGCACCGTGTCCCAGTAACCTTCCTCCTCTCTCTCCTCTTTCTACCCTTCATCCTGCCTCATGTATGAGACACAGTGAGCTTGATATGCAATCAATCAACCAATCAAGTTTCCTGGCAAACTAAGCACACATTAGAAATCAAACTAAAATGAAGTCAAACAATAAAAGAAAAGAAAACGTAGGTCTCTATTTTGGTAACACTGCTTATATTTGATAAGATAAAGACATTTGCTATGCAGCTTTTTAGGTCAGTACTTGTACTACTTAAGGACCAGGAGGACATTCTTTTGTGAGGGTTTGTGATAAGCATAGATATATTTTTTATTGTTCATCTACCTTTGATAGAAATGAGTGAATGGAGATGTGTGGATATTTTGTATCTCTCAACGGACGGACACACACACACGCACACGCACACAAAGAGAGCATCTGCTCACGTTCATCATTCTTCCTTCACTCTGAGTGCGAGAGCTCGTGAGACTGAGAAAATGTAACGTTTTCTAATAGCTTGCAGTGTATCTCTTTTAGAGAACTGGATATTTCATAGATTTCGAACAGTGCATCATTTAATACAAATGATATCTGAATTATTTTTGGATGATCGGACAAGACCATGAGACCTGGTGTGTAAAAGCTGGGTTTATGAAGGCCTCTGTCTTAGTGAGTGTTTTTTTTTTTTTTGGCCTGTGCCCTTCTGTGTGTTTGGACCATGAGGCGGATAGCAGGAGAGACTAATATCAGACAGGCTGAACCCTGCTGGCCTTTTACACCCCTCCCGTCTTCCCCTTCATGGTTTGTGAGAGGCACAGAAAGTGCAGAAAAGAAAAGAAAAGAGCGAGTGAGTTCTGCGCTTCACGTGCGACGCTCTCCGAGTCGGCGTTGAAGACTGGCAGGTGACAGCAGCACAAGAGCTCAACAAAACGGCATGCTTTTGTTCGTGTGGCCGTAGAGCGCATTTCAAATGAATTTGGGTCCAAACGCTGAACTTCAAACACATCAGGGAACAAAGAGTGTGTGAGAGAGAGAAAGCACTAGAGAAAAGAAGAGAGAGATGCAGTGATGAAGGCATGATGAATTAAGTGTGCGTGCATATGCGAGTGAGTGTGTTCTCTCTTCTCTCACTCGCCCACTGATAAGGCCGAAACTGTTGAACCGAAGGCGCTGTGACACTGAGAGAGCAAATCTGGAATATGAAATTGCATCACAAGGATAATTTAATGTCACAGGACTTTGATTTCAACTGTATTTCGTTAGCAGTTATGATCAGACTGCGATTAAACTGTATAGGATTTTCGATGTCAATTTACAATGAGTTTTAATAATATAGTCCAAAATGCTTTGTGTGTGATCAGAAAATCTGCATTTATATCCAGGATGCTTTGTGCAGATCATGTTAACATAAAAATAAAAATGCACTATAATGTCATCACGTTTAAGAAGGTAACAGTACCTTCAGTGCACAGTTCACACTTCTGCATGTGATCTACCAGCTTTGAGTTTTCAGGTCTCTCAGAGATGATGGAAAAACAAAACCAATTCCAAAAACTTGTAAAATTATAATAATTTCCTGTCACTCCCTGCTTTTTGGTCAAGTCTCTTTTCCTCAGTGTCACAGAGCTGACTGTAATAATTAACACTGCTTGCCAAGTGTCTCATTCATGTTCTCATATATGCTGTAGGCATTTTATTTTGTATTGTGGTTTATGTTGTAATAAGCAACTCATGGCTGAAAGGCAATAAGAACGGGCTGTTAGGATCACTCTGTAATCCTGTCCAAAGAAAATGGCTGCTGTTGAAGTCAGGAGGAAGAGTGAAGAACAATTCCAAGACCGTTTACTATTCCGCAGTATCAGTAAACTAGAAAAGAACGAAAAAAAATCATCAGGCTCAAACCTGTGTAATGTTCTAACGAAGACCAAAGCCGTGGAGTGCCTGCTTCAGTACGTCGCACTAGTGGCTTGGTTTCCGACCTTCGCTCATTCCCTTGTTTGTTGGGTTTGGGCTTAAGATTTTGGGTGGAGCCCAACACATTTCTGTAGTATTGGGGTCCGTTTTTTTGTTTGTTTCTGTTTTGTTTGCAACTGTTAAGGTATTATTTTGTGCTTTAAATAAAATAATGAACTTGAAAAAGAAAAAAAAAGTCGCACTTTTTGCCAGTGTTGCAGATCAATTAGGTTCCTTGTGGCTTATAGCTTTGAACACCATTTCTAACAATTTCAAGGTCTTAATCATCTGAAATCAGCTGATGGTTATCACTGTAGGTCTGTACTCAGGAATGTACGAACATTAAGCTCTTCCCAACAACAACAAAATATTAACAGTTCTCTGTTTTTGGAAAATTTGATGATTTATCTGCTTAGTATACGTGCCTATATTTAAGTAGAGAGTATGCTCAGTGTAGAGACAATTTTAATGCATTTTTATAAGAATGGTGGCCTTCCTTTTCTCTTCTGAATTAGTGGATTTTGTTAGCTTGAAAGAATGTGGAGAATGAAAGTGTCCTACATGACCGAGTCACATTTACACGCTCGTACAACGTTTTGAGGAAAGTAGACAAGATGATCAGATTAGACTCGTGTTTTAGAGAGTTCTTTTCAGGTTGCACATTTAGGTCTGCTCAGACACGGCTTAAACACTGCTGTTGTAGGCCTCTGATCTCTTACTGTGTGTGAGATGTCTGTTCTGTTCTTTTTTTTTTTTTTTTTCTTCTTTCATTTTATTCCCATACAGTTCATGTACTCCATAATGTTCCTCTGGCTGTATGTAATTCAAAAACGGAAAAAGAAAATAATAAAGTTGCAGCTGCTCCAAATACAAAATAAGAGGTGGTGGTGTTTTTTCTTTTTTTCTTTTTTTTCTTGTTACTGGTTGATGTCCAGCTGGGTGGAGATTAATGTGTTTTTCAATGACCAGAAAATAATCTTGGCTTTATTAAATGATATGAAACATGATTACATGTCAAATGTGCTCATCTGAAAAAGTCCAAAAACATTCCAAGAATGTTGAACAGGATCATTAGAGATGTAGCTGTGACCCTGAAATGTGTAGAAATCTCAAGTCATGTAAGCCTGTTTCTTTTGGCACGCAGCTTTATAAAGACAAACATAAGCCTTCCAGCATGTTTCCAAAAGAACTCATACCCGCCACCTAGTGGAACAACAGAGCAGGTCTCGTAGGACAAGGAAAAATCCTGACACATTTCCATTTGCGCCATTTAGCAGACGCCCTTGTCCAGAGCTACGTACAAGAGTGTGCTTATAAATGTTGGCACATGAATGTTTATAACTCAGAAGTGTACAAGATGAAAGTCTGAGTTGGCTTTATAAAAAATAAAAGTTTTATCAACATGGTCTATTTTGCACAATTTCATTTAACTACCAGCCAATCGAGGTGCCAGTAGGAATTCACCTTTGCTTCATCTGTAGAGATTGATGCAGCAGTGATTTAGTCCTTGAGCTGCCAAATTTTCCAAGTCATTGTTTACTTTCTCCATCACATCTGTGCTGGATTTGTCATCATTTTTTGACTGTACAAAACATTAAATGCACTGCATCTCTCTGTGTATATTGCTGTGTGTGTGTGTGTGTGTGTGTGTGTGTGTGTGTGTGTGTGTGTGTGTGTATATATGCAACTATTTTTACCAAAATTAACCAGCTCACATTTCAGCAACCATTTTAGAATATCTTTTCAAGGGAAAATATTATAGAAATGAATCTTTAGATTTTAGAGTAGTCAATGTGTAGCTTGTATAGCAGTACAGATTTATTGTCCTCTGGCAATAACAACATACAGCCATTATTGTCAAAATAACTGGCAACAAATGTGAGTTAATATTTTGTATGTGCACCATTATCTCGCACTCGTCTTAATCCTCCTGGGCATGAAATTCACCAGAGCTGCACAGGTTGTTCAGGTGTGTGTTTGGGGTCGTTTTCATGTTCAAAATCTGCCGTTTGGCCGAGTTTTTGAAGGTAGTGCGTCATGTTCTACTTCAGAATGTCACAGTAAATGTTGTACCCACAGTACCAGCAGCACTCATGCAGCCCCAGACCATGATGCTACCACCACCATGCTTAACTGTAGGCAAGGCACAATTGTCTTGGTGCTTCTCACCAGGGCATCACCACACATGTTGGACCCAATCTGAGCCAAACAAGTTTATCTTAGACTCATCAAACCACAGGACACGGTTCCATAATTTATGCTCTTGGACAGTTTGTCTTCAAAAACGTTACACAACGTACAGCTTTTATCACTTAAGGACAGTAAATCTGTACTTTGATACAAGTTGCATATTGACTACTTTAAAAAAAAAGAAATCCAAGTTTTACTTCTATAGTATTGTTTCTTGAGACGATATACGAAAATGTTGGCTGAAATGTAAGGGGTGTACTCACTTTTGTTGGATGCGGCAATAACTAAATTTTATAAACGTGCAATTAATGCAGCGTGGATTTCTGTTTTACCTTTTTTATTTAAAAAATATAAATATATATAAAAGAGGCAAAATTAAAAACCTCCAACACATTTATTTCTTTACTCAGACATAAAAAAAAACTTAACCTAAAAATAATTTTTAATCACTAAACATTTGTTTTACTGATGTGCCAAGTCTCAAACCAAGCACCAAAATCCACCATGATGCACACATCCCACCCAATAACAGTTGCCATGATGAAGAGATCACCAGTGTCATTCACTTCACCAGTCATAATGTTATAATGACAACGACATATATGTTACAATGTCTGATTATTTGGGCTGTTCCCTCATTAATCCATTATCAATTGAGCAGATAAAACGTCTGGAATGGATTCCAGGTGTGGCTTTTCTGTTTGGAAGCTGTTGCTGTGAATCCCAACATGCGGTCAAAAGAACTCTCAGTGGAAGTGAAACAGACTATTGTTAGGATGATAAAACAGATGAAATCTATCCCAGAGATAGCAGAAATGTTTAGAGTGGCTAAATCAACAGTTTGGAACATTCTAAGAAAAAAGAGCACATTAGTGAGCTCGGGAACTTAAAAAGGCCTGGACGTCCAAATTAGACAGAAAGTGGTGGATGATCGCAGAACCCTTTCCATGGTGAAGAAATACCCCTTCACAACATTCACCAAAGTGAAGAACACTGCAGGAAGTAGGTGTATCAGTATCTAAGTCTACCATAAAGAGTAGACTTCGTGGGAGCAAATATAGAGGGTTCACCACAAGGTGCAAACCATTAATCAGCCTCAAAAATAGAAAGGCCAGATTAGACTGTGCCAAAAAAACATCTAAAGAAGCTGGCCCAGTACTAAAACAGCATTCTTTGGACAGATAAAACTAAGATCAACCTGTACCAGAATTATGGGGGAAAAGAAAGTATGGAAAAGGCTTGGAACAGCTCATGATTCAAAGAACACCACATCCTCTGTAAAACATGGTGGAGGCAATGTGATGACATGGGCATGCATCGCTTTCAATGGCCATATAATAGTCAATAGTGTTTGTTGATGATGTGACAGAAGCAGCTGGATGAATTCTAAAGTCTATAGAGATATACTTTCTGCTCAAATTTAGCCAAATATTGAATAAAAAGTTGATTGGATGGCGCTTCACAGTACAGATGGACAATTACCTAAAACATACTGCTAAAGCAACCCAGGAGTTTTTTAAGGCAAAGAAGTAGAATATTCTGCAATGGCCAAGTCAATCACCAGATCTTAACCCAATCGAGCATGCATTTTACTTGCTTAAGACAAAAACAAGCAACAAATAAAGACAGCTGTAGAATGGCCTGGAAAGCATCACAAAGAAGGAAATCCAGTGTTTGGTGATGTCCATAGGTTCAAGCCTCCAACAGATTCTCAACAAAGTTTTATAAATCGACATTGAATTTACAGTAATGTTTATTTGTCCAAATTTGTTGTGTTAAAATGGTTGCAATTCCTAAATGTTTTGTAGGATATTTTTGTTCAACCCCTCTAATTAAACCTGAAAGTGTGCCATTGAAATCTCAGTTGTTTCATTTAAAATCCGATGTGGTGGCATGCATAGCCCAAATCATGAAGATTGTGTTAATGTCCAAATATTTCTTTGCCAGACTGTACGTGTTTATATATATATATATATATATATATATATATATATATATATATATATATATATATATATATATATATATATATATGGAGCGGATGGATAGAGAAATGGTGTAGGGATGATCCTAAAGGAAGAATACAGTAAGAGTGTAGTGGAGGTGAAGAGAATTTCTGATAGGGTGATGAACATGAAGCTGAAAGATTTTTAATGATCCACAAGTGGGTTGTGAGATGGAGGAGAAGGAAACATTCTGGAGTAAGTTACCAAGGATGAAGTGGTAGAAGGTGTACCTAGGAATAAAAGATTGGTGATTGGGGCAGATTTAAATGGGCATGTAGGTGAAGTGAACAGAGGTGATGAGGAGGTGATGGGAAGGTATGGCTTTAAGGAGAGGAATGTGGAAGGGCAGATTGTGGTAGATTTTGCTAAAAGGATGGAAATGGCAGTGAACACTTATTTTAAGAAGAAGGTGGATCATAGGGTGACCTATAAGAGTGGAGGAAGGTGCACACAGGTGGACTATGTTCTATGTAGGAGATGCAACCAGAAGGAGATTGGAGACTGTAAGGTGTTGGCAGGGGACAGTGTAGCTAGACAGCATCAGATAGACAGCATAGGTAGCTAGACAGCATCAAGACAAGGTGAGGGAGGCAAGAATGAGCTGGTTTGGACATGTGCAGAGGAGGGACATGGGGTTGATCGGTAGGAGAATGCTGAGGATGGAGCCACCAGGAAGGAGGTAAAGAGAAAGGCCGAGGAGGAGGTTTATGGACGTGGTGAGAGAAGACATGCAGGTAGTTGGTTTGAAAGAGGCAAATGTAGAGGACAGGGGGGGTATGGAGACTGATGATCCGCTGTGGCGACCCCTAATAAGAGCAACTAAAAGAAAAGAATAAGAAGAATATGTTGAGTACCAGCTGAGAAATGTGAAAGTCCAGGAACATCCACTACTGAGGGCACAGCTGGTGTAGTTTTGGCATGCATTATTCCCTATGTACAGAGACTTTTGGTATATAATGGAGGGTGTGTAATATCTAATGTGGCTCTCACCACAGACTGAATGTGTTACATGCATTTGGGTGAAATGTGTTTGAAATTTTAAAGCTTGCATGCTTTTCTGCCAATGTCTAGCAGTCAGCCCATATACATTTTTTTGTATACGTGGAGAAAAACTGTTCACACGGAGGACAGAGAAGAGACCTTGTCCAAACATGGACTTTCTCCCCATGTGACTCTGTAGTTTTATGCTACAATTCACAGATAGTCTTTATTTTATGAGAGACCATTATCTAAGTCTCTAACAGGGACAATTTCTGCATCTTGCAGATCAATTATTACATTTTCACTTCAGCTAGTACAATCCAAATCACACTGAGTCTAACACTATTTATAACATTGTACATAATGCTCATACAGAAACACAATGATGAGTGAGTTGGGGGATGGGATAGATTTAAGTGGAATCCATTGATGCACAGGTCGCAGGCTCGGCCAGTCTGGTGTGCCTATAAGAAACGTTCAGGAAGGAGGCCAGGCAGGCTATTTAAAAACAGCTCATATAATTGGAAGTGGCATGTGATTAGCACAGCAAGGGGTTTAAATGAATAGACCAGGATCCCTCTCATTTTTGATATGTTCCAACAACAATCTGCTTTTGTGAGAATCCATAGGAGCTATATAGTTCACATACTTGCAGAGCATTTGCACTAATGGCTTTACACATGCATGCACACACACACACACCCACAATCCTCTTGTACATCTCTCACTCCAGCTTTTAGGTTGAAAATAGACCCAGATCTTTTTCCCCTCAAATTGCATTGTCTGAGGATGTGAGACATTCAATTCAATTCAATTCATTTTTATTTGTACAGCGCTTTTAACAATGAACATTGTCTCAAAGCAGCTTTACACAGATAATGTGGTGATTAAACGTAAATATGTTCTTTGTAAGTATGTTTGTCCCTGATGAGCAACTGTGGCAAGGAAAAACTCCCCGAGATGGCATAAGGAAGAAACCTTGAGAGGAACCAGACTCAAGAGGGAACCCATCCTCATCTGGGTTGCACCAAATGTCCATTTGAAGCAGATATACAATGTTGCGGGGTACAGTGATGATGATCAGAAGCGAACTGTATTCCTGAGTCAGTGTAGCAGACTGTTGACATTAACTACAGTCCAATCCATCCTTAAAGCACCCGTTCTACTCCGGAATTACATGGAACCACCCAAGGTGTTGATGAGAGACCGTCCCAAGCTGCACAGAAGTGTAAAGATCCACGGAGGGGAGAAGGGCAGGAACAGTGGTCACTGGAGCCTCAGGAGCATGTTTAACTCGACCGAGAGAGAGAGAGAGAGAGAGAGAGAGAGAGAGAGAAGAGGGACATGTTAGACTACTCGTCTCCACGTCCCAGAGCTCCCCTTTGAGCTTTTCGTTCTCTGATCTCCGTGCCCATGGACCTTTGGGGGACAGGCTTCACTCCCAGCCTGGGATTACAGGCCCAGATTCCTCACTTTTTCCCTTCACCCAGAGCGTGCAAAACCTCATTGTTACAGGCTAAGCTCAGATGCTTGGCTGTTAGTTTAGACCTGACAAAGGATCAGCTGGTCAAACACAGTCCTCGACACCAATCCTACTTCTTCAGGCCCAGTGCCTTCACCAGTCTTTTCCTGTTTTCTATTAGCGGAATGCTGAGACAGGTTTCCTGCCCAGAGGCAGACAGAAGAATTAGAAATCATAACCAATCACTGTGAAGTGCAAATTCCAATCACTTATTTGTCAGACTTCTCAAAATGAGCTAAAGGATCAACTGTGATTTAACTCAGACCTTGTATCAAGCTGTATTTTTACCTAACGTGGAATGCAGAATAGCACTGCAGTGCTGCGAGCTAGATTTGTGGTTTTCTGAGGACTCTTTAAAAAAACAATATAATCAAGATACTTTTAATACAATTATTAAACAGAATCACAGAAAACATTCATCTATCTCCAAATATAAAGCATTGTGTCTGCCAAACTTAGTAGTTTGTTTAAGGCGTTCCAAAATGCAACATTCTGTTAAAATATTAGTTTAATATGTCCAAGATTCCCTTACTACAAAGCCCATAGTTTGGAGTCAGACCAGATTCAGACCAGCTTCTCCTATTAGGCTGTTAAGTGCCAAAAGTGCAGTGTGTAGAGGCATAACAGTATATCTTAGATTGGATATAAGACTTTATGTAGTGTGTTGTACAGCATTGTTAGGTTTTGTGGTTATTTGTTATAGGTTTAAGTTTATAGAAGCAGTGAGGTCATAAGAAGTGGTGTGGTCATAAATGCACACAATTCCTCGAATTTTGAACGTAATTGATCATCTAACAGACATCAGTTGTGTCTAAAGTTTACTTCTTTGCTTTTTTGCTGGTGCATCAAGGATAGCTTTGGTAAAAATAAAAAATAAAAATGAGCACAAAAATAAAAATGTCATCAGTGCCTACAACTCCACAAGTGGGCTGTGAGATGGAGGAGAAGGAAAAATTCTGGCGTGAGTAAGAGGAAGTAGTAAAAGTAAAAGTAAAACCTAGGAATGAACGATTGGTGATTGCAGCAGACTTTAATGGGCATGTAGGTGAAGGGAACAGAGGTGATGAGGAGGTTATGGGTAGGTATGGCCTTAATGAGAGGAATGTGGAAGGACAGATGGTGGTAGATTTTGCTAATGGAAATGACAGTGGTGAACACTTATTTTAAGAAGAAAGAGGAGCATTGGGTGATGTATAAGAGTGGGGGAAGGTGCACACAGGTGGACTATGTTCTATGTAGGAGATGCAACCTGAAGTAGATTGGAGACTGTAAGGTGTTGGCAGGGGACAGTGTAGCTAGACAGCATCGGATGATGGTCTGTAGAATGGTTTTGAGGTGAAGAAGAGGAGGAGGAGAGTGAGGACTGAAAGAAGAATGAGATGGTAGAAACTGAAGGGGGAAGTCTGTAATGTGAGATTCAGAGAAGAGGTCAGACAGGGTGGTGGTGAAGAGGTGCAGGATGATTGGGCTACTTCAGAAGTGAGACAGCTAGAAAGGTACTTTGTGTGACATTTGGAAAGAGAAAGAAAAACAAAGAAACCTGGTGGTGGAATGAGGAAGTGCAGGGGGGCATAAGGAGAAAGAGGTTGTCGAAACATAATTGGGATCAGCTGAGAGATGAGAAAAGTAGGCAGGAGTACAAGGAGATGAAGCAGCAGGTGAAGAGAGATGTGGCAAAAGCCAAGGCACTATATGAGAGGATGGACACTAAGGAAGGAGAAAATGATTTGTACTGATTGGCCAGGCAGAGGGACCAAGCTGGAAAGGATGTGCAGGTTTAAGCAATATAGGAAAGAGATGGAAATGTGTTGACTAGTGAGGAGAGTGTGTTGAGAAGATGAAGGGAGTATTTTGAGCAGCTGATTAACAAGGAAAATGGGAGAGAGAAAATGTTGGATGGTGTGGAGATAGTGAAGCAGGAAGTGGATAGGATTAGTAAGGAGGAAGTGAGAGCAGATGAAGAGGATGAAGAGTGGAAAGTCGGTTGGACCAGATGACAAACCAGTACAGTGGAGTTTTTAACAAGATTGTTTAACAACATTTTGAAAGGTGAGAAGATGCCTGAGGAATGGAGAAAAAGTGTGCTGGTATCGGTCGTTAAGAATAACGGAGATGTGCAGACCTGCAGTAACTACAGGGGAATAAAGTTGATCAGTCACACCAAGTTATTGGAAAGAGTAGTGGAAGTCAGGCTGAAAGAAGAGGTGACCATCTGTGAGCAACAGTATGGTTTTATGTGGAGGAAGAGCACCACAGACGCATTTGCTTTGAGAATGTTGATGGAGAAGTATGGAGAAGGTCAGAAAGAGTTGCATTGTGTGTTTGTGGATTTAGAGAAAGCGTATGACAGGGTGCCGAGAAAGGAGCTGTGGTATTGAATAAGGAAGTCAGGTGTGTCAGAGAAGTATGTGAGGGTGGTGCAGGGACATGTATGAGGACAGTGTGACAGCAGTGACATGTGCAGAAGGAAAAACATACTGGTTCAAGGTGGTGGTTGGACTGCCTCAAGGATCGGCTCTGAGCCCTTTCCTGTTTGCAGTGGTGAGGTCAGACTGGAGTCTCCATGGACAATGATGTTTGCAGATGATATTGTTATTTGTGATGAGAGTAGGGAGCAGGTTGAGAAGAGCCTGGAGAGGTGGAGGTACACGCTGGAGAGAAGTGGAATGAAACGGATGATCCGCTGTGGCGACCCCTAATGGGAGAAGCCGAAAGAACAATAAGAGGAGCAGGAGGAGAAGGAGGAGGAGGAGAAACAAGTGGTAATTTGATTTTAGTGTCAAAATATTTTCAATTGGGTTTTTTACCATATGGAATTCTTATTCAGCCTCATGTGTAACAACATTCATTCTGGGTTACCTACAGAGATATTGTACATTATGCACAACTGTAGTCATGGATTCAAAAACACACACATGAGCAATTAGCTCCATTCACATTACGAATAGAGCTTGTCAGCTTCACCAGTTTTCCTTTAAAAGACAGTTCTGAAGGCATTTGTATTTTCCCAAATCGAAAATATGTAGGAGACTGTGAGGAAAAGGATGTAGGTGATAGTTTTTTGTTTGTTTTTGTTCAGTTTTTCAGGGCTGTACATTTTCTCCTAACATTTGACAGGATTACCTTTGGAAATCATACTTTTGAACTTAATCCTTCAGGAGATATTTAAAAGTAAGATATTGCTAAATTATGACAGAGTGTGCTGATTTAAAGCACTAGTCTGAATCATGTGTTTTCCAGATGTGTTGGTGCACTTTGTACTTAGTGGTGAATCCCACTGGGTACAAAACACTGGCATTGAGGTCTAAAAGGGTGCATGTGTACACTGTAACTGGCAAAATATTATCAACAATGTAGTGTGAAATATTTCAATGCTTGACATTATAATAGTCATTAACCACTGCCAATTAATGAACTTGCACACCTGCCAAATGTTTTTTTATGCTACATTCAAACATTCGTAAGACTCACAGCTCACAGCAAAATCTCTCAAGTGATAGTAATTACGCTTCCATCCTGGCAGTTTATAAGCCCTTTAAAGCTCTCTAAGGTGTGTCAATCTCACACACGCATACACAAAGTCACACTGATGTTCACTGAACTTATCCTGTTCTAAACACATTCTTTTCCACAGCATGGTTCATCTTCCTCAAAGGTTTTATTAAAGATTTAATTTTTTTATATTTGCAACAGACACTTTTTAAGCAATTTACCATTGAGCATAGAAAATCTAGGGCGTTGATGCACAGAGGGCCTTTTTGCAGAGTTTTGCAGTCACATTCATGGAATTTTTTTTTCATCTATTTTGGCAACAGCTTTTAGAACGTGAAGACAGTATAACTGCAGCATTCTTTAAAATGACTCCAGTAAATTAAAATATATATTCAGTGAGCCTTCATTTTCAGCTAACTGACTTATGAAATGTGTTTGATGTGGCACAGAAGACTGGTCACTCCTACTATGGTTAGAGCTGGAGGTTGTGTCATATGTAGCTGACTCACTGGGTGTTTGGCACCCGCTAGTCGCCCTCACCAACCAAACCTGCCGTATGTGGCTGTTTCAGCAGCTTATGGCGTTCTTTGTTCTATGTTTCTTTCTTATGTAGCCTCATATGATATTCACTGTATGCTGTCTTTATGTTGCTCTTGTAGCACATATGCAAGTTTGTCTGTATGTAGCATTCCCCAAAGGTGGACAAGAAGTATTGAATCTTTCTTCAACCTAAAGAAAAATTAGCAGGTAACTTGCAGTGTTTTTTCAGGATTCAAATATCTCAACGATGAATCATAAATCAGGGGATAAATCATGACTGTGTGCGCTGATCTCAAACAGTAGTCTGGAACGTGTTAATGAGTTTGCTGTCTATAAGTAGGTTTAAAAAGCTTTAAGATATCTTTTAAGACCTAGAAGAAAGAGCTCTTAGAACAAAGTAATACTCTCCCAATAGACTGTTCAGCTCTTCAGCTCTTTGAGCTGCGGATTAATACCAAGCTGCATTGCTGCAGTAATTATGTGTGTTGCTGAAGTTTGATTTCAGACATGTCAAGTTCAGTTCCAGATATGAATCTATGAGTCTAAACAGTATATTGTCCTCTTTGTGTAATAACTTACACATTTTTTTAAGTCTTTAAAAGTCCTGAATTTGTATGAAGTTGCTTGAATTTGTAATCATACAGTTGTCTTTTCATAGTCTTTTTTTTTTCATAGTAATCGTAGTCCATTTTATTTGTTTGCTTATTATGAAGTGTTTAAATCTGCATTAAAATCATGGCACACTGTAGAGACTAATACTAGGGATCACTGCCGTCTTTGGAAAAAGAAGTCATTTTCTTTTTAGTATGAGCTAGAATAAAAATTCCAAGCTTCACTTCAGTAGTTGGCTGCTATGAAATATGTTATAATTCGGTATTTCAAACTTTTAATGATGTTTGGTTTAATAAAAGAAGGTTTCTTGTGCCACCACTGTGAATTTAGTGGCATCAGATGCTTATGATGTATACTACGGATTTCCCTATGTGGTAGAGTTAAAGTTCCGGCTCATGTCCAGCAGAGGGCACACTTGAGCTTGTCATTACCACCACACAGTGTGTTCTACAGCCCCCCTGTACCTGTAGTTATAACATGCTTAACATGGCTCAGAACATTGTCGCACATTTGTGTGGGTTCTTTTACAAAAAAGCATAGTCATACAATACCAGTGTAGAATTTGGTATAATCTGGCATGGATACGTTTTTTTTTGGTTTTCTTTATGGCACCAGGTTTTCAGGAGTCTGTGATCATGTTTGGAAGCATAGACGAGAAGATCCAGTGCACAAATGTTTCTGCTGCAGTGTGACCGTTATAGGAAGTGGTAGCTCAGTGGTTAAGACATTGGACTTCTGATCGGAAGTCAACCCCAAGCTGTCACTGCTGGGCCCTTGAGCAAGGCCCTTAACCCTCGACTGCTCAGTATAATGGTGTTTGCTAAATGCCATGAATGCTATAGATTGATGAGCAAACCTTGCAGAGAACAAATTTATTTAAATGAATCCAGAAGCCTATTTCCAAACTTAGCATTAAAATGAATAATTCTATCATGCTGTGCAGAATTAGTCAGATTTAAATTCATTGGTGGACGTTGAGTTAACGTAGAGATACATGTACATGTAAACTAGTACTTCAGTAAAAGTGTCTTTTAGAACATTCAATTGAGTAAAATTACAAAAGTATTTGCCTTTAAATGTATTTAAGTATCCAATGCACTATGGTTTATTTTGGTTATAATGTTCCTATTATTATTATTTTTGTCACAAGACTCTCTGCTCAATCAACTCAGTTTATGTGAAAAGACTCTAATGTTACTCTGAGCACATCAATCTAATGATAGAATGATATTATCAGTCAGACATTGATATCTATTAAAATGATTTCAACTAAACATTCATGCAAATGTTGTGGCCGGTTTGAGTCAGAAGTTTGTTCCATCATTTATTGCTCACAAAATGCTTTAAACTGACACTAAACTGTATGTCGGTGATAAGTAGATACCGCCAAGAGCCAAACAAAACAAGTATAAAACAGAGCACACGCTCTACACTGATTGGTGACTTGCTGTGTGCTTTTATCCACTCATAAATAAATAGGAATTACTGATTTTGTTAAATGTAGTTAAACATAAAAGTGTAAGATATTTAACTTTGAAACATTGTGAAGTTAAAGTAAAAGTCTCCCTAAATGGAAATACTTCAGCAAAGTACAGATACGTGAAAAAGCTACTTAGGTCTCGTGTTTCTTTCGGCTTCTCCCATTAGGGGTCGCCACAGCGGATCATCCATATTCATGATCCGCATGTTCGATTTGGCACATGTTTTTACGCTAAAAGCTACTTAGGTACAGTAACGAATTACATTTACTTTGTTACTGTCCAACAATGTTCAAACGAATACTCATTCACTCACTTTCAATAACATCTTTATCTGTTTAGGATACACTGAAACACTGAGAGACAAACTGGAATTAGTCCCGGGTGGGTCCACTGGAGGGCAGCATTTACCCACATTTACACCTAGGGCCATTTTACCACTTAGTATGTTTTGGGGCGCTAATTTATTTATGCTAGCTCTGCTAGGCTTGTAGAAATATTCAAGAAAATTAGATGAAGCATTTCCTTTTCCATTTCCAGAGCCAGGTGTATGTATATATCTATTAGATTTCCACTCAAATAATATTTTTTCACCTTTGTAGACAAAATTAGGAAATTGTTGACCCCATGGCTAAGGGACCCCTTGCGATCCTGATGTAAAATGGAAAGCCATCAATGCTATTATCCTGATCTTTTCTATTATTCAAACAAAAAATCATACTTAACAGGCCAAAGAGTCAGTCAGATTATTAACAGTAACTATTAATATTGAAAACATTCAAAGCATGAAGTGTAAAAAAAAAGTTATGACATTTCGGGGAAATATAATTGATTACTCTCCTTCATTCAGTTGTGTCTGCACTGTTAGGCTGTAAATAACTAGAAGGTCAAGCTGTTCATGTGGAAAATCTCTCAGGTCAGGTGCAGTTCAGATTCAAAACAGATGGATGTGATTAAACTTTATTTCATGTGCTACTCTCTGCAATGCGCAGCCGACTGAAGTAGGAGAAGACCCAGGGCCGAGATATGCATTGCTTTTGTTTCAGACCCTCTGTCTCAACAAATAGTCCTCTCTGGAACTGGAGATTTTGCTCCATTTCTGCCATCCGCCTGGAAATAAAAAAAAACTTTGTATTTCATAACTTGCATTTAATCAGAATTAGAATAAGTATTATTAGCCAAGTATGTTGACACACACTAGGAATTTGGTTCTAGCTGTTGGTGACTCTCGAAAGGACAGACACAATAGCACTATATATTTAGTGTAGACTATACAAGACAATACAGACTATATGATATGGCAGAATAATTGTTGAGATGTCTTTGCTTTGACTGAAATACCTATGAAACTCTTCATCCCACATGGCTGCTTCCTCCACTGCTCGTCGTCTCTCCTCTGCAGCCTTCCTCCTCTCCTCTTCTTCCTTTTGGCATCTGCGTAAGTACTCCAGCCTTTCGCTCTCATCCATCTCCTGTAATCTCCTATACTCCTCTTCTTTACTGGCCTCCTCCTCTTCATACTGCTGCTTTAACTTATCTATGTAAACCCACACAATTGTACTCATTATCATGAAATATCTCATTATACATTTATATATGATATACGTATATATAAACACACACGTCTTTTTTATTTTATTTTTTATATGTTTCATCTATATAAGGTGCCTGCAACAGGTAACAATCAAAAACCTTAGGTCAGACCAACAGAATAATACAGTGAGTGTGAATGACGTGGCAGAGATATAAAGGAAATCAGTAGACTTAAAGGAAGAAGCAGTTATGTTTTAGTGAAAGTCTGCTCAGTAATATCTTGACAATACTTGCAGGTTTCTGTGATTTTGAATGGCTGTGTGTCTCTCTCTCTCTCTCTCTCTCTCTCTCGACTATAAAGTTGCTAAACTTTGGAAACGGCTTTAAGTGCATGAAATGTACCTGCTCTTCTCATCTCCTTTTCATTCCTCTCTTTCTGAAGTCGTTCTAAATATCTCTTCTTGTTCCTTATTTCTTCTTGCCTCCTCCTCTCCCTCTCCATCTCAGCCTGCTCACTCCTCTGTCCCTCCTTCTCTCTCTCAGCCTGTCTCTGTCGCTCTTCTTCTTCTTTGTGTTTTCTTAACCTGGGAAATGCACCACAAAATAAAAAAAAGTTGTTATTTATTTTAAGTCTTTTATGATTTTGTTATAGGAATCTTATAAGAGAGTTTGGATAAAAAGTTGAACCTGGCCTGCTGTGCCCTCTGTCTCTGCTCCTCCTCCAGCTCCAGCCTCATTCTCTCTTCCGTCTGCTCTTTATCCTCCTGTCTCTTTCTTTCCTCTTCTTTCTCCTCTGCTTTCTCTTTCCTCTTCCTCTCCACCTCCAGCCGGTGACGTTGGGCCTTTGCGGCCAGTGCTGCCGCCACTCTGCTTTCCCTCTGGTTGATTGCTTCTTTGCTCTTAGTCTGAGGGGATAGAAATGGCCTGAGTCATGCACACCCACTAATGACCATATTTAATCATAATTATACCACAGCTCTGCTGAATTTTCAATTGCGATTGGTCAGAAGGTTTTCTATAAGAGCAGATCTGACAGTGGTAGTGCTGTGCTGTTAGTGTGTAAAAGAAAGTGTAATCATTTATACAGTAAAGATGTCTAACATTTATAGAAGGAGTTTATTGTGTCAGCAGTGTATCAAAGAAGTGTTTGATCAAAGGAAGTTCTTCAGCAGTAAGGACTACTTTTTGAAGTACAGTTGAATGTTGCCTTATTAATTTGGAGAATAAAACAAATGCTGTTGAGGAAGTGACTAAATTACTATGATAAAAAAAAGATTATGCTGCTAAGTGTTTAGCTTTATGTTTACCAGAAGAGGTTATGTTCATAAACCATCTTAGCTATAAGGAACTTTATATATTATATCTAATATTTGTATTTTTGAATAATTGTCCTAATCATTTTTTTTTTAAGAAGAAATTGACCATAATAGCTTTTCTGCTGAAAATGTTGACCCGCAGTTATTTCTTTTTTTTTTAACCATTTTACTAATACCCACATCAGCTGCTGATTCAGACCTAGCAGGATTGGATGCAGGTTGGTTTGTTGAGACGCCGCCACGTGGCAAGAAATTAGGAAGTTGTATTGGGCTAAACATGCCCGTATCTGATGATGCACTGGATCGCCGGATGCTCCATGTGCTCGTTGAGGACGATTTGGCAGAGATGTAGGATCTGGAGGAAACTGCAGATACATCTCTCTCGTGGAAATCAGAGATCCGATCCATGTCTTCATCTTCACCACCTTTTCTGGAGACTGCAACCTGCTCACTCTCCAGACTGTGTCCTGCTACATGCTGCTTATTATTGATGTTTTCCTGATCAATATCCGGACTGTGTCCAGCATCATGGTCCTTTTGGACAGTTGAAGACTGGCTGCTTTCCATACAATCCGTAGCATATTCAGAAGAACCACAGGAATAGTCTTCTGCTGATTTGTCCTCTGACTCACTCAAGAGTGTGTTGGTTGATGTCTTCTCACGTCTCCCTGAACTGTATTTCCTCTTTTCAACTTCCTGCGACAGCTTCGGTTTACCTGAGTTGAGATGAA
This sequence comes from Silurus meridionalis, assembly GCF_014805685.1. NCBI lineage: Eukaryota > Metazoa > Chordata > Actinopteri > Siluriformes > Siluridae > Silurus > Silurus meridionalis. The sequence goes on from NC_060886.1 coordinate 21,129,834, forward strand.
ACCAGGGCATGATTTGGCATATTCAGGAATGGCTTTAGATATTAGTTTTACACTTATTACTCAAAACTCACCCACAACAAATGCTACTTGACCTTTGGACCTCTTTTTTATTTTTTCCACTGTGTTTTGTGACTTCGTGGACTTTGCTTTCTCACCACTTGCCTTTTTATTTTTCTTCTGCAGAACAAAAGGCAAAAAAAAGTACAATGAAGAATAAAAGGGAATAGTCACTGTTCAATGTTAAGACTATAATCTACACCAGGACTCACTTCCATTAGACCTGAAGCTGTTTCTTCAATAAAACTGGTGTCTTGTGACTCTGTGTCCTCATTTGTGTCTGCGTCTGTCTTCTCTGCATAATTAATGTGTGTGCCTCTGCTGCCATGCTGATCAGACTTTTGTTTCTTCACATTCCTTATGTGCTGATCTTCTGCATTGTCTAATTTACCTGTTTTTTTGGACTTGCTGTCAAAATATAAAAAAAACAACACAGAACACTTAGTTAGTGTCACCCGGTGGACAGTGATGGATTGTCACGTGAATAAAATGGAGCTCTGAGCAAGGAATGGAGGCAGATGGAGAGGCGAACTCTAATCCCTGCTTTCTCGCAGGAGGCCGTGGCTGAAACTTGACACACGGGTAAAGAGTGATGGAAACTGAGCCGGATGCTGAAGTGAAACAGAAGAGAGCGATATGTAAATAATAATTAGACAGGATATTAATGACTGAACCCCAAAATGCCATGTTGCTTGAACTCTTTGACCTTATGTCTTGACCTGTAGTGTGTGCACCAAAAACATTGCTGTGTTCAAAACCTAGGTTTCAATGGTCAGGGGTTCTTAGCTTTCCAACAGGTTTTTCCTTTTTAGGGTACATTTAAGCAGAACTTATTATTAACTGTAGAAACTATGTTGAGGTAAACCGATAGTAGTTAAAAAATTCAATAGAGTTATTTGAATACTAAGAGCAAGGTTAATTTTTTCACTGCATTAAATAGAATGACAGTAATATAAACTACACTCTGGATGCTGCCTTTTGCTTTAGTAAGAGTAGAACAGGCCTGAAGAAAAGAATATAATTGGAAATCTGTGGTTGGTATAATAGTATCTCATTAGCATTTCTTGGAATGATACAAACATGTCACCATCTTCAGAAACTCTGGGCATGAGTTAGGAATACACTCTTGATGGAAAACCATTTTAATGCAGGGCGGCATGCACACACATGCTCATTTACACCCCGGGGCCATTTAGAGGAGCTAATCCACCTATTGGGATGTTTGGGGAGGTAGGAGGAAACCAGGAAACCTGTGGAAAACTTGCATAGACAAGGAGAACATATGAAATTTTGCGATCAGTAACCCAAGCTCAGGTGTAAATCATAGTCACTGGGGACATGAGGTATTTTTTATAAGCTTCCACTTGCCACCCTCATGAAATAATTATCTTCTATGTATTTGTGAGTGTGATTTGTAATGTAATTATACATAATTCACAACATTTACAATTACGTTAGATAAAAAAGTTTAAAAAGTATTATGATGTCCACCATACTATGGTCTAAAGTTCAAAAGTGTTACTCACACAGTATTTTTAAACGGCTCTGTCTGACTTTGGGGTTTTGTTTTATCAATACGTTCATCTGCAGCTGTGGGGGTTGAAAGAGATGTTTTTTGAGTGCTGCTAGCAGACACAGGTCTAAGTGATGACCCAGGGTTCTCTCTTGCCTGTGTCCTTCCTCCTGTCTGTTGAGTGATATCTTCCCCTAAAGGAACAAAACCACAAATCTTTATTTGTCAAGTGAGTGTGCTGGAAACCATGACCCATGTATTTTGAACTAACCTGACATTAGATATTAGAGTATGTGGTGTCTTTTAGATTTACTAATAAAGCACTCAAAATGGAATTCAGCCTTTTGTCCACAGATTAACATGGAAGCTACAATTATAGGTTATTCCAAAAGATAATAACAGTGTAACTCCCCTGTTAGACATCAAAATAATCTGCAATTAGTCCAGCTAACTTTTTTTCATGGATCCCTCTGTCTTCGCTTAGTTATTTACAATTAATTTTAGACTGAAAAAAGATTGTAGGTCCAAAAAATATGAAGGTTTCAACATTGTGCACTGGCAATCAAAATTTCTCTTTATCTCTATATTTCAGTTAGAACTGATCCAGCTAAATATTTTGAAAATACCTAATGTTGACTACTGCTTGTGTTAAACATGTTGACCAGCTTTAGATATAGCCTACAAGTAGAGTGTAAAATACACCTGCTTTTAAGAGTCTTTTAATAGTCATGTCATTTAACACCTCTCTAGCAGGCCATACCATCTTGTTAGTGTTTTAAACAGAGGATACTAGTTGCATTAAAAAGAAAAAGGATTGTAAACCAAATACAATCACAGACATTTTATATGTAGCTGACATTCTCTTATTATAGCTTATTGTGTGATATTTTTTTTATACCTTTTTAGAGATTTCAAACACATTAATCTCTTTGTTCCTATCATTCCTATGGCAAAATGACTAAGTATTTCTGTATAGTGCTTGGTGCAATCCCATTATTTATTATTTTAAAAAAATTCGATCCAAATTCACACTTTAACAACACAATAGCTTCTCATATACTATATATACACATTCTTTAAATATTATTCATTAATTTGTCTTCATATAGAGTTGTGGTGGTTGTGAGGCAGCGCCTGTGAAGCAGGAAAGCTCCCTGGGTGGCATGCCGGTTCATTACAAGGCACCATGCACTCACACACATTCACACACACTCAATCACTAGGGAAATTCTAAGCTGCCAATCCTCCTACTGGCATGCTTTTGGGAAGGTGGGATGAAACCAGAGAACCCAGGGAAAACTGACACGAACATGGCGAGTGAAACTCCACACAGGCTGTAAACCAGGATTAGAATTGAACCACTGGATCTGTCATTACTTGCCATTACTAGCCCATACTTGAATCTTAAACACTGAAAGGTTTGGTCTTAAATTTGGAAATACTGGAAATCCAGAGAAAGGCATTTTTTGTTTTGGCTAATGTTGTACTTACCGCTGCTGTAGGCCTGACTTTCTGTACAGTTGTTTGTCTTCTCTTTTCTTTGCTCAGGTACAAAAGCCTGGAAAGGAATCATGAGATTAAACAGGATACAATTGTATTAGACCAGACGAGGAAGCATGGTGTGTGCACTATACAGGTGAAATGAGGTGTGAAGGGTACTTTTATTCTTCATGTTTTATTTTTGTTAAATAGAAAGTGCCTTTGTGTTGACATGAGAAAAAAAATCTCACCGGTGGCATAAAAAACAGTAATAAACAATTAGCTTGTTATTGAGATTAATAAATATTTTAAATAAAATCTGACTTGATGATGGTAATGAAGAGGTTATGGGGATTTATGCAGAAAGTCATGTAAGCAGGATCTGCCTGTTACTTGTAAGGAATCGCAGTAAAGTGAAACAACATGACATAAACCAGTCTTCTAACGATCTTATCACACTGTCCTATCGTAGGTCTTTGTATATAAAAAAAAACACCAGACATTTTTTTTGTTATTTTGTCTACTGCATTACTTTGACCATACCAGAGTGAAACTATTGGTGGCATATTATGTATACAGCCAAACGTTTCTGTACACCGAACCACCACACTCATAGACTTTTTAAACATTACAGATCGATTTCCGTTTTTTTGTTATAATCATTTCCACACTTTTTGGGGAGTTTCCATCAGAGTTTGGAGCAGGGCTGTGCCTAATTGTATTCATTCAGCGACAAGAGCAGAGATCAGGCAATGATGTCAGATGACGAGGTCCGAGTATAGTCAGTGTTCCAGTTCAGTGGGGTTGAGGTTTAGGTCAGGGTTCTGTATTGGCCACTTGAATTTTTCCAAAACAACCTTGTCACACCATGTCTTTATTAAACGTGTACAGGGACAGTGTTTTGATTAATCACATTTTTTCTATTTTTATTTTAGGATGACAAACGAATACATTTATATGAATGCCAGTGGCAGAGCTTGAAAACATGCTCAATGTTTATGGGGGGAAAAGGAAATCTGAATTAAGCCTCACCTGAGCTTTCCTCCTGACTCTCCTCCCATCGGTGCCAGAACATTCCTCAATCTCCTCCACTGTGATATATTCATCAGATCGAGGTATGACCTTCAAAACCATAAACACAGACACCCAGCATGATGGCAATCATATGTGTATTGTGAACTTCCATAACACCATTAAAGCATTTAACCCACATCTTAGTTTAGCTGGCAGGTCTTCTTCTTTTCTTTCAGTTACATGAAGATCTATGCATCATAAACTTTGCTTGGCAACAGTACACTGGACTCTGTTAAGACACGAGCCTTGGTTTATTTCAAGCCCAGATTTTATTGTGTTTATTTCTTAGTGCTCCTACAGTCACTTAACATGCTGAGACATCATGGTTTGAGTAAATACACTGTAGGATTTTTTTTTGAGCTGTGCAGGTGCAGCAGGGTATTTAGTTCAAACTCGTACCTCTTGCTTAGTGCTGGCTTGATTCTTGTGACCTTGCATAGCCCCCACTTCTCTGTCATTCAGTCCTCCTGTAAGAAGAAAACAGATGCATGATTGTCTGAACTTTCCTTGGATACATGGCTGCACATCTCTACACACTGTCTCTGCAGTATCTGTGCGATTACCACTGACAAGAACTGGAATGCATTTCTCTGTACTGAAAACAACAAAGGAATAAAACCCTGTTTACTTGAAATTAATGGTGTCAGTGGAAGTTGAAGAGCATTTGACCAATTCTAATCAGTAAAATGTATGAATTTATAACGTTTATACAAAACTGCAGCCATATTCTTACATGGATGAAACAGGCATGACAAATAAATCTGTTCTTATGCAGGCTTTCCAAATTTTTACTAACTACAGACTCTGTGGTTGCTGTGAGGTTTATTACTACACTGGTAACACACAACCAAATATCTTAACTATAATCTTAAAAAAGTAAAAGGTAGTAATCTACTAAAGGATGAGCTGCATAAAGGCTCTAGAACAATGAATCCTAAATAATGGGATTTCTCTAATTAATTGAATTCTTCATCAGTACGGGGAAAGGTGCACTATTATTATCCATTATAATTGCACACAGACATGGCATGTAAACCTGGATTATATGTTTAATTAAAAACAAAATGTGCATTACTTATGTACTCATAACTTGACTATTTCTAACAATTGAAAAGACAATGTGAGGATTCTTTTGCACTGCAGTTGTAATTTAACACTGATATACCTGATATACCACTTGAGGCAACAATTCTTATGCTTTTAAATTAAACAGAAGTGTTTTTTTTTTTTTTTGTTTAAAACAATGCCATGTTGTATGCAGTTGGCACGAGACAAAAGAGAACCATAACGCTCTGTTGAAAGTGTATCTAACCGAACATCTGACCTGTGTGACCGGTGAGGTCTCACTTTACAGAACCCCAAACACTGCACATTCCTGCAGCAGTGCTGATAGACACACACTCACTAAAGTGAGCCTTGTGGGCTTTGAAATCAGCCGCATATGGCTATTATGATGTTTGTTACCACCGGGCTGGCAAGTCATCCATAAAGCTTCATTCCACTAGAGGGAGTTTTAAAATGAACCCTGACAACATTATCATCGCCTAGTATTTTATCCTAATCAAAGAGAGCGACGATATAACAATGGCTTAATTGTTTTTAAACTGTAAAACTTTAGTTCTGCATTGAAACAGGCCTTTATAGAACCATCTGTCCATCCATTAAATGTATCTAGACAAAAGGTGACACCTTTAGGAGTCAAATTGACATACTGCATGGGTAACACAGGGACCAAGGCTATTTTTTTTTACTGTTTGTTCGTTGACTCTTACACACATGCACAGGCAGACACCCTTTAAAATGTCAGATGTTTATGTACTCTTTGTCTCGAGCCCTTGGAGACATGGTGAGCATGAACAGTGTTTGGCTACAGAGTGGTGGTATTTGCTTTACGCCTGTGGGCAGTAGATCAGACCCAACAGAGCACGGCAGACTGCACCTTACAGCCTGCACACACAGACACACAGGGGCCAGCTCTGCTGCACCACTACACCAACGAGGCACCGTTTATTTTTTGACGAGTCTGTCTGTTTTAATGGGTTCCAGGACCGCTTTGAAGTCAGAGAGAAGGGGAAAAGGGTGTGTTAAGAAGATATACTGAAAGGGACTGGAGAAAGAGAGAAAGGAGGAGGAGGGAGGGGGTTAGTTCAGCCTTTCTCTGTTGTCGCTCAGTTGTGTGCAGCAGTAACCCCAGAGAGCTGGGTTGTACCACGTACGTCTGTGTCTCTCCATGCTTCATTCATCGCTACAGCTTCTCTGATCCCACACACTTGCCCAATCAACTGTTCCAATTATTCATCTGCCATGACTCAAATCCCCCTTAATAGCAACAGAAATCTGCCTTTTTCGTTCTCATTTTCAGTCTCTCTCGCCTGTCTCGCTCTACTTCCACTCATTCACTCTTCTACTCCTGCTTTTCCTTTCGCACTCCTAAGATTTTCCTTCGTTACCTCTCACTATTTGTTTCGCTCTACCTGTTTTTTTTTTTTTTTATTTCATCCACTCACTCCCTCATTTACTTAATCCCTCCTAGTTCTTATTCATTTTTTCACTCTCAATATTTTTTCTTTCTTGCATGTCAAATCTCTCTCTATTTCTTATTCTGTGAACCTCTCTACCCTTGCTGGACCCCTCATTAAGCGTCCATGCAACATGGAATGTAGGCCAACACATATCGCTTTAACCTGAAGTGGCACTTTTATTTCACACCTTTCCTCCCCTATCAGACTCAAGCCAAAAAAGTCGAGCTGTTTAAATGTTATTTCTGTCGCTCTTAACAGTGCAGGGTGATTTAAAGTTTCAAACCAGCTAAGATTAATGATGTGGGTAATCATTTTAAAACGTGTTGTCAGTGAACGCACAGTATCAGGTTACATGCTTCTCTTCATATGCTGGTCTGTATTAGCAAGATGTATGTAGTGATGAAATTGAGGACTGGCATATGATTTCAGTCTGAGACTGCAAAAGAGAGTGAATTTCTGATTCATCCTATAAAAGCACATAGAAACTCCATACATTCGATAAAACATTTCATCTATCTCAGACTGCAATCAATTCTTACTGCACTACTACATGTTTTTGAATTGTATAGAATTTTTTTTAATCTATTTAAGGACAGGCTAAGAAGAAATCCTTGCCCACTAGAGAATAGTAGATGCTTTGAATGTTTTTATATGACCCTAGGTTTTTCTGAGACGCTGATTACATACTGAAACAATGTAAAATGATATGCACCATTAGTCATAACTAATAAGAATAGTTTAATTCAGTGATCTATTATTCAGTAAGATTTCATCAACCCTGTTGATCAGCCTGAGCCATGCATGCTCATTTTAACCACAAATATATCTAATAGTAGACTGGACAACTTGATCAGTGTGCATTTTTTTCTTGTTAAAGATCTTTTGAACATGTTTTTCTCTCATCGGTTCACTCAGTAAGATATCCATAACATACGCCAACAGTTCTGGCATTCCATATGCCTCAGATAACTATGTGTCGACTCTGCTACACCACTGGCTATTTTTGGTTATGAACTTGTTAGCACGTTGTCAGTGTCATGACAGCCAAGTCTAAAGTATCCTCTGGTAATTTTAAGGACACACTTATTGGCTTCAGACTAACAGTTAGCATCCAAAGCTGTCTACAGCAGTGATCCTTGTGAATGTAAGTAATAGTGTGCAACTGTGATCGAGTGATTTATCTAAGCATTTGCTAAATCTAATACCTTTCTTTTAAAATTGAATTCACAAGTGTTTTTCAAGCTTATTACCAGTCTGAACAGGACAGCTAAAGACTATTTCTCCATACATGTCCACATAAGCACTTGAGCTAGATGTTATATATATATATATATATATATATATATATATATATATATATATATATATATATATATAGCCTATAGAAGGATTGCATTGCTCAGGGCCATGTAGCCCGTTTTGGGCATTTGCCTAAAGAATCTTTATTTAGACAGTGCCTTTTTCTCTCGAGGCCCAAATTTCAGGGGGAAAGGGGGAGAATCAGTGGAGACTACAGCATGGATAGAAGAAAGAATGAAAAAGGGTTGGGGGGTTGGGTGGGTGAGTTAAAGTAGGTTTGGTGAGGGGGTTCAGTTTCTGACCAGTGACAGGATAAAGGAAACAGAGCAGCTCCAGAGGTCGGCTTGAGAAAACACAGCCTCTGTCAGTCACACAAACTCCTGGAAGGAGATCACGTTTCTCCGGCCGGGATACCTCACTGCTGCAAAACACTACCAGATGTGGTGCATTCATGACTTGGGGGAGGAGTGCTGTATGGATGTGGGTATAGTATTCTTTAGTTTTAGACTACTTGTTTGAATTCATGTTGCAATCGAGGAGCTTGACATCGAGCTAAAAATGTAAAATCTGTATAAGCAATAAAACAGCTGTTATGAGCAAATCTACTGTGTATGCAAGAGTCCAGTCCATTTACACTTCTGCCAAAATTGTAGAGTGCTTTTTATACAATTCCTTTGTGCATTGTAATTCTAGCATTTATAAATCTTTTAGTAAAGTTATCTTTATTTTGGAATGTTTTTAAGGCCAAATGAACTTCAGCCTCCTGCCAGATTTTGAAAAGATTAATTAATGCTCATTTTCTTCATAAGGGGTGTTACATTGATAAAGTACAATCACTATTAACTAATAACAACTGATATAAACATTGTGACCCCCACAAATACTCCTTCAAAGGCATAGCTCATGAACCAGCAGCCCATTGCCAATTCTACCATTTAAATTCAGTCATTTCAGGGTTTACATTTTCACATTAGTGAGAGTTCTTTAGTATAAATGTATGTAGAATTTCAGGAGCACTTGAGCAGAACTAGATTTTCATGAATACCACGTTAAATGCAACTGCAAACAATCAGTGAATAAATCCATTCATATTCAGTGTCTAGGACGAGGATAATAACATTTTCTATATGGTTCTGTTTGGACAGATACTGACCTGTTTGTGTAGCCTGTGCTTCTACTTGGTCTAAGATGGTCCATGACTCTTCCAAAACACCTTCAGAAGTCATCATCCTGACAACTTGGAAAAATATAAAGACATTTTAACAAAAGTCATTATTTTTTCAACCTCTTCTTTCGTTTTATTTCTTTACTGATTTCATAGTCTGCTTTTTTTTTACTTTGTTTGAATTGACTTCCTGACCTTCTCAGCATCACTGTTCTTAACCTAATGCTCCATAGAATGACTGTGACTGGATCTCGTATTACATTTAGACAGATTATAGGATAAAGGTGAGATTATGATGTTTAAGTTATGTACCTCTTTTATTTCGGAGCACCTTTAACCATAGTGCTGACTTCTGTGGTCTGTGGGCAGAAGGTAAAAGCCAGTAAAACACTTTATTACCATGTTCTCTTAGGGCATCCTCCAGAGCTGGGTGGTCCTCTGTGTCAGTTAAGGGATCCCAGAAAGACAAGCATATGATTTCCCCAGCAGGACCCATGATTAAGGTGCCTAGGACTCCATCTTTTTGACACTCTGAAAAACACGTGCAGTGAAGTTAGCAAGGGGACAAAGAATAATATCAGAAGGGAGGATTGTACTTTTGGTTTTTGTATTGCAGTCTCACTGACATTTAATTGCTTAACCAAATCTCAAAGGTGCTGAATAAATTTGTCCATCCGCAGCTTTGACAGTAGTGCTGACTATAATTCAAATCTCAAGCTCATGTTAGTGTGTTGGGTTTTAACACTTACACAAATACACTATATAAAAACATGTATAGTGTATGTGCTCCACAATCTAAGCTTTTTAATAAACAGGATCAAAACATGTAATTATTGAATAGATTTGTTTAATGAAACTGTTAATATTTATTGCCAAGGTGCCTTGAGTGTCTTCACTTAAAAAAAAAAAATTAATAGGCAGAGACTTCTATGACTTCTTTTTTTCGAATATAAATGCTTTTTCTTGAAATTAAGATTATTAAGAATTTGGTAAGTAAATGACTGCATATATTGACTGCTATACCAAAAGTAATAGCAGCAAATAGCTTGTTTTGCCAATGTTAAACATTTAAGTAAATATAATTAATAACTAAATCTTGTTATTTTTTTAAACATATATTAAAAATTGGAATTATAAAAACTTCTGTGGCTTATAGCATGGTTATCAAACAAGATAGCATTTTTAGGCTTTAATAAATCACGGGTGGGTTACCTTTCAGCTCCAGAGGAAGACTGCCTCTGATAATGCCAGGCTGAGGGTCTGACTGATCTGCAGGGTTGCACGGATCTTGTCTGTAGATTGCCATAGAGCACTGTTTTCCGAGACCTCTACGCCCTTTAAATGGAGGCAGTGGACCCACTGCAGTCTGATGTGCTGAAAAATATAGATAGCATTAATGAATTATTAAGCATGGTTTAACAAAGCTGAGATAGATACATAGATCACCTTTTCACTTTATTTCTCTCATAGACAAATTTACACACCTAACTATTGCAAGACTAAATATATTTAATTTAATATTTAATGAATTTGACACCTCTCACTAATTTTCTTCTCAGCTTGGAGCAGTTGAAGGTTCAGATATAGGGCATTGACAATGATTCCAGCCTGAAGGAATTTACCTATCTTCTAATGTTTTTTTTTTTTGTCAGTCTTTACCTCCACAGGAAAATGGATGCAATAGTAAAATTATATGATGTAATATTTTGCCATTATGTTTGGTTTTAAACTATCCATCTGTCCCATTGCATCAGAGGAACTGAAAAAATCATTGATTTTCTGTGAAATTGTTCTGCTAAAGAACAGGATGTGATCTGACGTCGTTACCTTATATACTTCCCCTCATTTGTTCTCTGTATTCTAATACTTTCTACATTTATGTGCAATGGCTTCTGAACCTCAGGAGTTTAGACCAAACTTAATCTAGTCTGCTGTTATTTATCATATCAGCCCCAGAGATCTCTGCAGTACCCCACTGTCAGCACATCTTGGATATCACACATCATGCACCACTATTAACTGCAGCCAGTTTTAGGTTGTAGACTGACAGCCTATGATACTCCTCAGAGAGAGCATGCAGTTCTTATTTATTTCTGCTGTTGTGATAATGTATATTTATCTATGTAAAGCTTAGCTTGTTTTGATTACATGTGTAGGTGTTTGTGAACTAAAATGGAGAGACAAAGCTGTCAACACAAGACTTGGTCATTTTCAAATGAAAAGGGTTGTATGTATGATATATTGCTGTGTACAACCCTGCTTCACTTTTTATTTGGAAACGCATTCCTTCACTGAAATGGCATTTTTCTGGAGCATAACCAGCCAGTAAAAACATTTTCCCTCACTCTTTCTTCAAGAGGTTCTTCTCTGTGTGATTTTATGGTTGAAATGTCTGAAATCACTTCAGAAAGTTATATTTTGTTATAGCAATGCCAAAAGTTATGTTTTTATGCTGTTTTTAATGCTTGCAAAGCAAGGCCAAACTTCTTTCCATGCCAGCATTCTTTCATTTATGTTTTGGTTGACCATTATGAAATACTTTCATCACACCACATGAAAACAAGATCTGTGATGATGTGAGTTGACTTAAACTGTGAATCACTAATCAGTAGTATACAATTCCTTTGTAATATGTTTGGATGAATATCTGAAACAACCACCCAACTGTGCAAATCAAATTTGACTTAAAAACAGCATTAATTCTTCTCTTATTCCAGCTTTATTAGCTTAAAACATATCAGACAAATAGATATCAGTTACAAATTTCAGTTTGGCTTGATTTATTTCAATACCTTTGTCATCATTAGGTGCAAACCCGATGAGGATATCCTGTTGTGCTGCTTTTAGACTGCACCCACGATCAACAGGTTTGTTCTCTTCTTTCCTAATTGACTCCACTTTCTGTTCCTCATCACTACACAGGACGTCCTCAATTTCTTTCTTTTTCTCAGGAAGGCCACAATTACCATCTGACAAGACAAAAGGAAGAGAGAAAGCTCTTAAGGCAAGGCACCTAGGTCCTGACACTTGAGATAAACTTAATGTGGAGACTTAAGACAGGAAGGGTAAGCTCTCCAATTCCTTACTTCAGATAATAAATGACTTAGGAATTTGGTGGATGCAGTATATGCCAACAGAGAACACCAAACATTGAACAATGCACGAGGATCCCAGTTCAGACATTGACTTCCACTGCTATTGATGTGGTCTTATTTGTGAGTTGATAGTTAATCATGCAACCTCTGGGTCTTACCTTGTTCCATTGGTAAAGAAAGTAGAACAAGTACTTTCTTAAGTTCAGTTCTTTCTGGCGGTTTGGGAGCAACAGCCTCAATTTTGTTTTTAGGTGGATGTATATCCGGCAGTTGTGGTACTGGCTCCTTATGGTTTTCTTGAGTCATATTCCCAGCTTTGAGCTTAAAGACATGCTACAGTCAAAACAGTCATGCAATTCATTTAAATAGGCACAATATACATTAATGTAAAGGTAAAACAAATGAAGTCAAATTAACAAATGAACAAATTAACTTAAACCATCATGAGTCATCATGAGCCACCAGAAGCTTCAGTTCTCCTAGTCTATGAAGCTGTAGGATATAAACACTAATCTTGCTCAATCAATCAATTGATTGTTGCTCTGTTGTGTTTTAAAAGGCATTTTGTTGGCACGGTCGGTACAGTTCCAGAGACACAGACATGGTAGAATTGGTGCTTGATAGTTAAAGGCCTAAAGCCAAAAGTGCTAGAACCTTATTTAAAGCTGAAGATGTGTTTGCACTAAATGTTTGAAAAGTTAAAACAGTTATCATACATTAGTATACACACTCTCCGGCGTGCCTCAGAGTTTCACATGTAGTATTTCTTTACACAGGTCTCTGCACAGAAAGTTGTGTTTGCTGGTATTTGTTCTCACTTTAAGATGAACATTGAATATTTAAAACTTATAGTATACCACACAAAAATTATTTTTGTTTATAGATATTCAAAACAGTTTCCATGCTGAAAAAAATCACACTGACCTGGGCCATTTTTGTGCTGGGAATGTTGACTTACCCCATGGTCTTTGCAGTCTGCATCTACAGGAAGTGCTTGTTTAATGGGGGGTAAAAGAAGGTTGCGCCGTTGTACTAAAGCAAAAAGTACAGTTATTAAATATATATGTGATTACTAACATTTGATGTACAGAATTTTTTTTGACACCGTTCATTGGTATACAATGTTCTAAGGGAGGGTAATGAAGAAACTTTTTAATTGTTTGTCTATTGTTATCAGTTTAACAGAAAAAATGTGCTCACCAGGATTCAGAAGCCAGCCCCCCTCAGCTTGTCTTCTGTCACTGGGGACGTTGGAAAGGTGACTGCAGCCCAAAGAGAAGTTTGTATTAGCTGGTCTTAGAGCGTGTCCACCTTCCTCACCACCTGTCTCTATTGCACTCGGCTTCCATTGACCGTTTAAGTCCTTTGGGTAGCCAGTCAAATGCTCTGCAACCTGGTGAGTTTGTGTCAAAATAAGAAAGATAAAAGCTATTGAGGAAAAGGTTAGACTCTTTGAAGTAATGGTCAAATTGTGTTCCAAAGGAAAAACTTAACTGTATGAAAAAGTTTCAAATAATCAACCTCAAATAGATGCCATAAATGCTTTTTCTTTTCATTCTGTTTATTCTGTTTAGTCTACTTTATTTCCACATTAAAAGGCCAAATGTTAACCATAGCAATAGAGCAATGCATCATATGAAAGACAGTGACAAAGAAATAGGAAACTAAAGACACTGAAGGTCAGATGATTGGTTAAAAACTGACCTTTTAAGGTTTCTCAACCGATAATGCTGAAGTAATAAAAAATGGTGTATCAGACATGACACAGTAATTCCAGAAACAAGAAACCACAGGAAGCTGGAGTCAAGTTTAGAGACAGTCAGATTATAGAAGATGAAAATGTTATGAAGGGAGGAAAGATAGTCATTTCCTTTCAGGAACTCGAGCTGCATCGGAACGCTTTGGGAACATGACTGCGTTGTCCATGCTCTGATTAATGAGTCTAATCAGTCAAAATTAAAGGCAGGCTGTCACCGGCAGGGTAATGTCATGACCAGTAAGTATAAAATGCACATAGAGAGAAGCTGGCTGGCACTGGTGGGTAAGGCTTACGCCTGTCACACACCATGTTGGTGCTGCAGGCAAACCAAGCTGACCTGCTGTGGGAGCTGGATCTGGGAGGCCAGTTTTCTGAGATCCGCCGTATGGAGGACATGGCCCTATGGGCCAAAAAGAGACAGCTAAGGCCATTGGCCAGTCTATGGCCTCCCTAATAGCCACTGAGAGACATCTGTGGCTTACCCTGTCCTACGTGCTGCTGGACGCCCCTCTCTCTCCTTCGGGCCTGTTCAGCGATGGCATTTTTGTGGACCAGGAGGTCTCGTCTTTAGAGCCACTTTAGGGCACTGCCCTGGCTCTAGACACACTGGAGGTCAGTCTCAAGAGACTGATACCCTAAAGGGAGCATCTGGCAGCCTGAATGGCTCTGCCAGACATGTCCCAGTGGGTCCTGCACACTGTAAAGCAAGGCTATGTGATTCAGTTCAGCTCTCGCCCGCCCAGGTTTAGCAGGCTCTCTCCCACTCTTGTGAGAAGCGAGCAGGCTCTGGTCCTGGAATGAGAAGTAAACACTCTCCTGAGGAAGGAGGCCATCGAGGTGGTCCCTCCGTCAGACAGAGAGTCCAGGTTCTACAGCCAGTACTTCAAAGTTTCCAAAAAGTATGGCGGGTTGCGTCCTATCCTAGATCTACATTAGCTAAACCGCTCTTTGATGATGCGCCGGTTCAAAATGCTGACCCTCAAGCAGATTTTGTCTCAGATCAGATCCGAGTACTGGTTTGTCACGGTAGATCTAAAGGATGGGCACCTTCATATACCCATCCTCCCTTGTCACAGGAGATTCTTGAGGTTCGCTTTTGGGGTCAAAGCCTACCAATATCGGGTCCTTTCGTTTGGCCTTGCCTTGTCACCCCGCACCTTCACGAAGTAAGTCGATGCGGCTCTGGCTCCCCTGAGACATCAATTGCTGGATTGCAATAGAAATGCTGGCCATGCTTCTGGCTTTTCTCACATATTAACCACCAGGGGGGTCTGCACTCACACCCCCTGTACAGGCTGGCATGCCAGATCCTTCTGTGGGCCCAGGGGAAGCTCCTCTCTCTCAGAGCAGGTTATATCTTGTATGTATAGCAATATATATTTTGTGTATTTGTCCTACACTGTCTGACTTACCAGTCCTTAGCCCTGTGTTTTCTTTTATGTAGCATTATGTTGTCTATGTAGCAGACCAGTGAATGCTGTGTCCAGGCATTCACTGGGCAGAGACCCACTCCTGACACATTCTCTCTGCGGCCTGGGTGCATGGGTGCGACTTGGCTGTAGTGTTTTGAACCCGGTCCGTGCACTGGACTGTTATGTCCACCTGCCAAATCCCTGGAGGAAGTTGAAACAATTGTTTATCTGCTATGGCCCTCTGAGGAGAGGCCTTCCTGCTCATAAGCAGATGCTCAGCAGATGGATTATTGACTCTATAGCATCTTCTTACGGGTCCTTTGGTCTCCCCGCTTCATTCGGGGTCAGGGCTCACTCTACCTGGAATGTGGCAGCCTTCAAGGCTTGATCCTCTGGAGTGTCTTTCCAAGACATCTGCGATGCAGCGGGCTGATTCTACCTCGCTCACCTTTGCCAGGTTTTACAACCTTGACCTCTGTTCCACTCCTGGCACCTCTGTCCTTCGACCTAGCTGTGCTCATTCACACTAGTCAGGGACTGGTCGGTGTGGTGGTATTGGACTCTCGTTCCCAAAGTGTTCCGACGCAGCTCGAGTTCCTGAAATGGAACGTCTCTAGGTTTGGTATGTAACCCTAGTTGCCTGAGGGAACGAGATGCTGCGTCTCTATGCCACATCTCCTGCGTCCCTTCAGCGCTTCCTTCTCGGTTACAGAAGCTGAAGCCAGCTTCTCTCCATGTGCGTTTTATACTTCCTGGTCGTGACGTCACCTCGCCGGTGACAGCCTGCCTTCAATTTTGAATGATTAGACTCATTATTCAGAGCATGGACAACGCAGTCGTGTTCTCAAAGCGTTCCGACGCAGCGTCTTATTCCCTCAGGAAACTAGGCATACGTAACCTAGAGACGTTTCCACAGTAGGCCCTATTTTAGTTAACACAGGAAAAAACATGTCACGTGTTCATACTTCCACAAACTTTAAAAAACTAATTTATAAATATCAGTTTCTTATATCGTTTAAAGATTCATGCTGAAAAATATTTATCTGGAAATCTGTTGGTAAAAATATGTTCACGTGTTGACTCAAAATACCTTGGTTTTGCATCATTGTTCAGTTAAAAAACTGATTCAAATGTTTTTTAAATAAGGGTTTCTAATTATCTTGATTTTAGTTTTCTCCCATAATTAAGTAAAATAACATTTTAATAATCTCATATTTGACAGCCTGACGACATGGATTGCGCTATCACCATAAAACAACAAACAAATCATTCTGAGTGAAATCCATTTTCTGAAGATGCATTTTACTGATATGCTATGATCTCTTGATCTATACTTTGATGCAGAGAACAAGTAAAAAATAAGCCATTTAGTGTAATACATGGCCTTAAAACAGTTTGTCAAATGCCACATTGATATTGTGTATTCAATTAATCTCAATAGGATAAAAATAAATGAAGCATTGATTAAAGATGCAGCAAATACCATGTAAACATTGTGATCCTCAGGCTGTTCTTTGGGTTCCTCCCAAGCATCAGATTCAGGAATTGGGCTCATCTGAGCTTTGGGTATCACTACCTCTGTTCTGAAACGTGCCCTTCTGTCTCTGCTATCCTCTGTTGGCTTAGAGGCTGCTGGCTCTCCTGTAATTACACACAAGTTAATTGAATCTTATTGGAGCGTGACTGATAATCAGCTGGGTATTAGAAAGTAATTTTTATCTTTTCTTTTCTCAGATGGGAGGGAATTAGGTTCTGAGCAAAGGGTCAATGTGTCTTGCACAACGACCCAGTGGTGGCAGCTTAGTGGTTGATGCTGGGATTTTAACTCTCAACCTTTTGATTACAAACCCAGAGTCTTAACCACTTAACCACCACTAAATGTTCATCTTATAATGTGCAGAACTGTATATTACTAAGAAGCTCCACTGTTGGTTAGAACTCCTAACTCCTAAATGTCTGGGAACAGGCAATAAAATCTTGCCACATCACTGTTACTTGAGTCATGAATTGAAGGCATTCGAAGGCCTACGTATTCTAAATATGTAATTAACTTCCTTGAGAATGGGAGCCAGAGTAATGACCCAATCCAGATGACCAGCTTGCTCTTTGGCAGTGTTGCTAAGCAGTTCTACAAATTTTATTTATCTAAACAGAGACTGCTTTTTCAAACCACAGTAAATCAATTTATGTGTGTCTGTAGAACTAGTTACTTGTGTACAACATTTTTAACATATACCTGCTATATGAGGCTCGTCCCGACAATGTCTGAGTGCTGGACTTGGGGTTATATGCGGCAGAGGACCCGGCGGAGGACGATTAGGTCGTGGGAAACAGAGGAAGCGTGGTTGATATCGCACCTGCTCTGGTTTGGGATATACACTGTTACCTTGGCGTCTGAAGAAAGCATGTTCCTCCTCATTTTCTGTAAAACAGTATATATTATTTGTTGAAAGATTATGCATTTATTCAATTATGTTTATTAAACAAAACACAACATGGTAACAAGTATCAGCATATAATCAGTGACAGAATGGTATATTATGGTGTAAATTAAGTCAAGTGGCTTTTATCAATGATAGTACACAGAGAAATGAAACAACGTTCCTCCATGAACAAGGTACTATATAAAAGAGCATGAATCAACACAAGATAACACAAAACTAATCTTACGTGCTGCTTTAAAACAGAATGTTTTAAATTTCTTTTATATCATATTTAAAATTCTATTTGGCTTCTTTCAGCAGTCTCCACTATGAAGTCACTTATTCATGTCACTTTATAAGATTTATTTTCTGTCTTAATATTTCGAAGTGTGAGTAAAAAATTTAACTGATAAAAGGGGAAGTCTCATCAGACCATCTCATCCTCAGTTCTTTTCCTAAAACAACACATCCTGTCATTTCATATTCTTTAATCAAAAACTTCTGACAAATAAGAATCGGGTCAATTAACTTGAGCTATTGTTCCTAAGATATTATTTCCTTACTTCTTCATGCAACAGGCCATTACCATATGTTGAAAATATTAATACATGAAACAGACTCTTCACAAACAAACATCTGTGGCTATATCTGGTCACCAGATGTGTTTAAGGGTGCACTGACCTTCACCAGTAGTCTGGGTCAGATAGCCGCATTCGTCTCCGGGCCTCTGGCGTGACTGTAAATACTTAGCGGCAGGTTTGGGGTCTGTCAACATCGACTGAGTAATGCTAGTATGGCATTCCACCCTGGCCTAAAACCGAAAACCGAAAAAAAGCTTAAAAAAATATTGTTATGAAGCAAAATACAAATCTGAATATTTTTTTCCACATCCTATAGCTTCTGAGATTTGTATAATAAACTTTAGTTTATTATATAAGGCCTTGAAAAATAGCTTTTCAATGCACTTTACACAAAAAACAATCAAGTGTAAATAAAAATCAATATTACACATAAATATCAACAAAATTTCTAGCAAAATTCAGCTGTCATGTAAAAGTATGTTTGAAGATAAGATATAAAAATATAATTTATCAATGTCTGTGTGTGTCTGATATCAACTGCAAGTGAATTCCATAAATTTGGAGCACAAGAAGGGAAAGCCATTGGAGCTTGTCTTAATCTGAGGGACAAATAAAAGCAGCATTGCTTATTTACTTTGATTACTTGTGTTTGTGATGAACCTTCATGTCAAACAATTGAATTCAAACCAGCACCAAAATGTTGCCATCTTATAGATTGAACATTTAACTGTTGAAATTAGATTGAAATTAAGTGCCAACCAGTCTAACACTTCAGCATGCAGAATCATCATTTTAAAGCTTTTACCCCAGGAAACCCATGAAGCAAATGAGGTTAAGAGAATGAAAGGCTGGCATTGTGATATATACACAGCCCACTGTTTATAAAACATTTGTGTGTTGTTTTCTTTTACTTGCATAAAAAATTTGCGATAGATTATCGCTCGCGATGTAGTGATTATTTTGGCTTTGTCTGCATAGCATCATCTGTCTGCGAAAGTATGAATACGATTTACAGTGATAAGAGCTGCATCTGCAGTTGTTTGGAACTCCCAGCTGCACAGGGCACACCTGTCTTGTTTACATTCAGCTGTAGGCGAAAGCATGACAGATGAGGCGCTCTATGCACAGGCCACCTACATTGAGGGCTCGTTTCTATGCTGGGGCGCATCCACGATCCATAAACACTCTGATTACTACATTCAGCTTTCATCACCTGCAGCATTCCCGCTTTGGCCTGACACTCTGTCTGTTTGGGTCACACACTCCAGCTGCTCATGTAAGTACCTCCAACACTTCAGCCATATGCTATTAATCTGAGTCTACTTTATATACATATATTAGGTTTTGGCAAATACAAAGCTTGACACTTGCAAAAAAAAAACATGTATTGTAATGAATTAGCAAATCCTGAAAGGCTTTTTATTACATCTCAATAACATTTATATGATTATAATATGGAAATCAATACCAAGGACTAACTTTTCAAGATAAATATGCATGTTACAATGGTAATTCTGTTTTGTGCTCCAGTTAACTGTATCTGCATTTAATGGATGTCTAAGTTATTTTTTTGTTAAAAAAAATTATTATGAACTGAAAATAATATTAGGTAGAAATGCGTAAACAGATTGGTAGTCTAATTTAATCATTTAATGAGGATAAATCAGTCACATAATGCATGTTTATATTTGTTATTTCCTACAAGACTGAGAGTGACTTTTTCAGCCTGCCGCTACAAACAGCTCACTAACGTGGACAAGAGGTAAAGAATAATGTTCATATAATGAGGCTAAGGCCTGTGGCACATTTATAGATTGTCCTAGAGAAAATCAGATAGATGATGAACTGCCTGCAACTTTAGGACAACTTTATTACGATTTGCAGCTCGTATCATTCTGGGGTCAATCAGGATAATATACTTAAATTGGCAATTTGATTGGATTGAATGGTAAGGAAATTGGAGACACCATGAGCAGTGAGAGTGTGTGGAGTACAGATGCTGCAGGCTTATCAGTTGAGCCCAGGTGCTGCTGTGCAGCTGCTCCAGGAGATTAGCGAATGAGACGTAAAATTAATATACAGCACTTAATCGTTGTGCCTTCAGGATGGTGTTAACGCTCAGGATCAGAATAGAGCTATGGTTTTCTCACTAGGCCTGGTAAACTAATACTGCTGTGAAGGCTGTCACCCCGACCTGAACTGGAGTTTAAACTTAGTTAGGCAGTAAAGGGCTGGAAGATTTACTGCAGCCTTCCCTCTCGCTGTAGTTTATGTCCCACTGCTGCTTCAGTCAGCCATGTGGAGTTGACCTCAGCCATATCTACACAATGGTCCTTCTGTAGCTAAACTGGACCTTTTAACTTGTTAAATCATGTTTATAAACAGTAATACATGTATCAGGCATTGGCTTACAGTTTCTGAAAGAATTTTCCTACTTTATATTACATGATTATATTCATGGATTTAGTTAGATGAAGTGGTGAAGAGTGTACCCAGGAAAGAAAGATTAGTGATTGGGGCAGACTTCAATGGGCATGTTGGTGAAGGAGACAGAGGTGATGAGTAGGTGATGGGTATGTATGGCCTTAAGGAGAGGAATGTGGAAGGGTAGATGGTGGTAGATTTTGCTAAAAGGATGGAAATGGCAGTGGTGAACACTTATTTTAAGAAGAAGGAGGGTGACGTATAAGAGTGGAGGAAGGTGCACACAGGTGGACTATGTTCTATGTAGGAGATGCAACCTGAAGGAGATTGGAGACTGTAAGGTGTTGGCAGGGGACAGTGTAGCTAGACAGCATCGGATAGTGGTCTGTAGGATGGCTTTAGAGGTGAAAAAGAAGAGGAGGAGAGTGAGGACTGAAAGAAGAATAAGATGGCAGAAAATGAAGGAGGAAGACTGTAGTGTGAGGTTCAGGGAAGAGGTCAGACAGGTGCACGGTGGTGCTAAAGAGGTGCTGGATGATTGGGAAACTTCTGCAGAAGTGATAAGGAAGACAGCTAGAAAGGTACTTGGTGTAAGGCAAGGTAAGGTACTAGGAAGACAAAGAGACCTGGAGGAGGAATGAGGAAGTGCAGGAAAGCATAAGGAGAAAGAGGTTGGCGAAACAGAATTGGGATCGACAGAGTGTACAAGGACAAGGAGTACAAGGAGATGCGGCAGCAGTTGAAGAGGGATATGGCATAAGCCAAGGAAAAGGCATATGAGGAGCTGTATAAGAAGTTGGACACTAAGAAAAGAGAAAAGGATTTTTATAGATTGGCCAGGCAGAGGGACCGAGCTGGGAAGGATGTGCTGCAAGTTAGAGCAATAAAGGATTAAGATGGAAATGTGTTGACTAGTGAGGAGAGTGTGTTGAGAAGATGAAGGGAGTATTTTGAGCAGCTGGTGAATGAGGAAAATGCAAGAGAGAGAAGGTTGGATGGTATGGAGATGGTGAAGCAGGCAGTGGATAGGATTAGTAAGGAGAAAGTGAGAACAGCGATTAAGAGGATGAAGAGTGGAAAGTCGGTTGGACCAGATGAAATACCAGTAGAAGCGTGAAAATGTCGAGGAGAGATTTGCATTGGAGTTTTTAACCAAATTGTTTAACAAAATTCTGGAAGGTGAGAGGATGCCTAAAGAATGGAGAAGGAGTTTGCTGGTACCGGTTTTTAAGAATAAGGGAGATGTGCAGACCTGCAGTAACTACAGGGGAATTAAGTTGATCAGTCACACCATGACATTATGGGAAAGAGTAGTGGAAGCCAGGCTGAGAGAAGAGGTGACCATCTATGAGCAACAGTATGGTTTTATGCCGAGGAGGAGCACTACAGACGAAATATTTTCTTTGGGAATGTTGATGGAGACATATAGAGAAGGACAAAAGGAGTTGCATTGTGTGTTTGTGGATTTAGAGAAAGCGTACGACAGGGTGTCGCGAGAGGAGTTGTGATATTGTATGAGGAAGTCAGGTGTGTCAGAGAAGAATTTGAGGGTGGTGCAGGACATGTATGAGGACAGTGTGACAGCAGTGAAGTGTGCGATTAAGATGGTTTGGACATGTGCAGAGGAGGGACATGGGGTATATCGGTAGGAGAATGCTGAGGATGGAGCCACCAGGAAAGAGCAAAAAAGGAAGGCCAAAGAGGAGGTTCATGGGTGTGGTGAGGGAAGACATGCAGGTAGTTGGTTTGAAAGAGGCAGATGTAGAGGACAGGGGGGTATGGAGATGGATGATCCACTGTGTCGACCCCTAATGGGAGAAGCCGAAAAAAAAGAAGAAGAAATTATATGATTATATATAATCTAATATAGCTCTCTGTATATTTTTTTACTGTAGTGACCTGTTCATGAACAGTGGTCTGTTGATTATTGTTGTGTTCTCCTTTAGGTTTCTTTGATGACTCGTGTTTTACCTGCTTTTTACAATATGCTACAGCGGCCTCAGTCAGATCTTGAACAGAGAAGAGTTCAAATTCTGCTTCTTCACTAGGAGCCCTAAAAGCCCGCTCCTTTTTGGTGATCCTGTCAGGTTGGGAGGATGATAAGGCAAACTCTTCAGAGTAAAGAATAAGTGGTCCTCTCCTAGTGCTGTAGGTTTTAGGGGGTGTGGGGTCCAGTCCACTGAGGAGCCGTCCACTGCTGGATAAGCGAAGGAGAGGAGGCTGGGATTTCCAAATGAAGTAGTCCTGATTGAAAATAGATTATATAAAATACTGAGAAAACATAGCATAACAAATTAAGCATAACATATTGTGTTTATATTACCTTTAGAGTAAATTACATGTATTTTATTTTAGCAAACATAAATTTGGCTATGAAATTGTTTCTATTATTCAGAGCCATTTTTGTCAACATAGCTGGCAACAAAAGTGAGTACACCCTAAGTTTAACTGCTGTCTATTGTGTAACCATGCAAAGCCACATGTCCTATCTAGCATGTTCATGTTTTTTATGTATTTTTAATTAGAGCATTTAAAAATTGGTGCTTTGAGTACAATTCTATCATACCAACCACTGGATGTTCAACATGGCACCTCACAGTAAAACTCTCTGGGGATTTAAGAATTAAAATTGTTGCTCTCCACAAAGATGCTGAGGCTATAAGAAGATAGAGTACAGTACAGTTTTGCAAGACAGGTTTCACTTTGAAAAAGGTGCAGAAGCTGGCTTCAAAAAAACAGACAAATGAGTGCTGCAGCATTGCTTTAGAGGTTGAAGAAGCGGAAGGTCCGCTTGTCAGTGCTCAGGCCATATGCCACACACTGCAACAAGTCGGTTTGCTTGGCAGTCTTCCCAGAAGGAAGCCTCTTCTGAAGCTGGCTCACAAGAAAGCTGTGCAAATAGTTTGCTTAAGACAACTTGTCCAAGGGCATGAATTATGAATACCATGTCCTATGGCCTGATGAGTCTAAGATAAAAAATTTTTGTCTCAGATGGTGTCCAGCATGTGTGGTGACTCCCTGGTGAGGAAAACCAAGAAAATTGTGTCTTGCCTACAGTCAAGCATGGCGGTGGTATCATCATGGTCTGGGGCTGCATGAGTGCTGTTGGTACTGGGAGCTGGGGTTCATTGAGGGAAACATGAATTCCAACATGTACTGTGACATTCTGAAGCAGAACATGATGCCCTCCCTTCAGAAACTGCGCCAAATGGCAAAATTTAAACATAATAATGACCCCAAACACACTGCCAAGATGACTACTGCTTTGCTGAGGAAGATGAAGGTGAAGGTGATGGAGTGGCCAGGTATGTCTCCAGACCTGAACCCTATTGAGCACCTGTGGGGCATCTTCAAACAGAAGGTGGAGAAGCGCCATGTGTCTAACATCCAGCAGCTCCATGATTTCATTATGGAGGAAT
The DNA here is from genome assembly GCF_014805685.1 of Silurus meridionalis. Lineage (NCBI taxonomy): Eukaryota > Metazoa > Chordata > Actinopteri > Siluriformes > Siluridae > Silurus > Silurus meridionalis. Next base: position 21,154,056 of record NC_060886.1, read on the forward strand.
GGAAGAGGATCCCAGGAACAACTTGTGCAGCTCTGACCAATTTCAAGCCCAGGAGGATTAGGGCAGTGTGAGATAACAATGGTGTTCGCACAAAATACTGACACTTTGTACATATTTTTGACATGTTCACTTTTTTGTTATTTGGACAATAATGACTGTATGTTAAGTTATTTTCAGAGGACAGTAAATCTGTACTGCTATACAAACTGCACATTGACTACTCTAAAATATGTCAAATTTTCAATTCTATAGTATTGTGCATTGAGAACATATAATAAAATGGCTGGTGAAGTGTGAGGGGTGTACTCTCTTTTGTGAGTTACTGTATGTGTGAGATATATATATTTGCCCCCTTCTTGATTTCTTATTTTTTTGCATGTTTGTCACACTTTAATGTTTCAGATCAACAAACCAATTTAAATATTAGTAAAAGTGAACACAACATGCAGTTTTCAGGTAAAGGTTTTTATTATTGAGGGAAAACAAAATCCAAAACTACATGGCCCTGTGTGAAAGTGTTTGCCCCCCTGTTAAAACTTATCACACCTGAGTTCAATTTCTCTAGCCACACCCAGGCCTGATTACTGCCACACCTGTTCGCAATCAAGAAATCTCTTCAATAGGACCTGCCTGACAAAGTGAATTAGACCAATAGATCCTCAAAAGCTAGACGTCATGTCGAGATCCAAAGAAATTCAGAAACAAATGAGAAAGAAAGTAATTGAGATCTATCAGTCTGGAAAAAGTTATAAAGCCATTTCTAAAGCTTTGAGACTCCAGCGAACCACAGTGAGAGCCATTATTCACAAATGGCAAAAACATGGAACAGTGGAGAACCTTCCCAGGAGTGGCCGGCCAACCAAAATTACCCCAAGAGCACAGCGATGACTCATCCAAGAGGTCACAAAAGACCCCACAACAACATCCAAAGAACTGCAGGCCTCACTTCCCTCAGTTAAGGTCAGTGTTCATGACTCCACCATAAAAAAGTGACCGGGCAATAATGGTCTGCATGACAGAGTTCCAAGACGTAAGGCTTGTCTAAGTTTTGCCAAAAAACATCTTGATGATCCCCAAGACTTTCAGGGAAAATACTCTGTGGACTGACAAGACAATAGTTTAACTTTTTGGGAGGTGTGACCCATTACGTCTGGCATAAAGTAACACCGCATTTCAGAAAAATAACATCAAACCAACAGTAAAATATGGTGGTGGTAGTGTGATGTAGGTTTTGCTGCTCCAGGACCTGGAATACTTGCTGTAATAATTGGAACCATAAATTCTCCTGTTTACAAAAAAAATCCTGATGGAGAATGTCCGGCCATCTGTTCATGACCTCAAGCTCAAGCGAACTTGGGTTCTGATCCAAAACACACCAGCAAGTCCACCTCTGAATGGCTGAAGAAAAACAAAATCCCTGACCTAAATCCTATTGAGATGCTGTGGCATGACCTTAAAAAGGCAAAAACCCTCCAATGTGACTGAATTACAACAATTCTGCATAGATAAGTGACCAAAATTCCTTCATAGCACTGTAGCAGACTCATTGCAAGTTATCGCAAACGTTTGATTGCAGTTGTTGCTGCTAAGGGTGGCCCAACCAGCCCATTAGGTTTTGGGGGCAAACACATTTTCCCACAGGGCCATGTAGTTTTGGATTTTGTTTTTTTCTCAATAATAACAACATTCATTTAAAAATTGCATGTTGTGTTTACTTGTGTTATCTTTTACTAATATTTAAATTAGTTTGATGATCCTAAACATTAAAGTGTGACAAACATGTGCTCATTTATTTATACAATAGATTGCTTAAGCCCACAGTCTGAGTTATTGATTACACATAGTACAGTTAGTACTAACCTCAGGTTCGAAAGAGACTTCCAGTCTTCCATATTGTCTTTTGCCATCAGTCTGGACCACATGACTGTATCCTCGACTAAGGACTGATAGGACAAGCTCTTTCATGTTGAAGCTGACGGTGCTCCTCTCAGAGATCTAACCATAAAGATTGAAGTTGTTTTCTTTTTCTTTGCCTGTATTTCAAAATCAAGTTCTTTGAGAACAAGTAAAAAACATTTCACTCACCCAATGCTGTGTTGTTTGCTGCACTCTTCTCCTTAGCGACTGTCTTTTTTAACATTCTGGGAATATATTCTGAAGACTGTTGAGTATCAGTGAATGCCAATCGCTTCTTTCACACTGCAGCACAGTCATGTCTGACTCTATTTGATTGCCTCTGTTTGCCGTTGCTAGGCTCTCAAAAGCTCCTTAAGACAGCACTGTTTTCATGTTGCCTTGGAACCAAGAGATTACCTCCTGGTTTGGGCTGCTATTTCGGGCTACCCTGGTTGTACCCATCCTGAATTTCAAACAAAAGAGAAAAAAAGGCCTGCTAATTTACAAGAATGGCCTGTGTTTATTCTGGGGGCTGGATTTCCCACAACTCTCCTTTACTTCCTGTCAGATGGTCCAGATGGAGCACCCCCCTAATTAGGGTATTTGATTGGTAGAGTTTTGTCACTTTTTAGGAATGGTTTCTTCCTCCACATGCTGCAACTCCCTCTGACAGTTAGTGTAATATATCCCCATAAAAGCAAAAAGGAGGTAGACACAGGGCCATTAGCCATTTATTTAAGAGGAACGTGTGCCAGAAGAACTTAATCTGGATAATTTCTATATAGTAAACTGTACTTAAATAAAAATATTGTAGAGCTGAAATGATTGATCTGCATGCAACTTATCAGTAATTTTTATGGTCATATTACTAAAACATCCAGTTGTTAGTCTTGTTATATTATAAGTTTTGTTGTCTGTGAAAATAAATCAGTGTTTCATTTGTAATTCATGTAGCAATGACGAACCTTTTAAATCATAGTTCATATAATAAATTCCTTCACATTTATCTTAGACTATAAAACAGCTTATTTCATTCTTTCAAAAACGTTCAAAATTTTTGAGGACAAGAAAAGCCTTATTAACTGTTGATTAATGTATGGTTAGGTGCCATAGAATGGTAATTTCATGACAAGATGTTGGATAAGTACTGCTGAGAGATTCATATTAGGTTTCTTAGTTCCTCTTACACATTAAATTAGTTTACTGTATCAGCTAATACTTGGAAAAAAAAATTATATATATATATATATATATATATATATATATATATATATATATATATATACACACACAGTATATATATATATATGTATGTAATATGTAATTTTTTTCTTTATTATTTTTTTAAGTATTAGCTTATACTGTAAATACTGTACACTGTCTATAAACTGTCTTTTATATATATATTATTGGGTTAATGAAACATCCTGTGTATTAAATCGGGATTGATTTGTACAGTAGTTTTAATAGTGTCTATGACCTCTACATCCAACTCGTCTGTTTTTGGTTAAACACACCCGATGGTGCCAATCGTGGTCTATTTTGCATAAATGCCATGTAAAGTACAGACACACCTTAAATAGGATTTAGTAAAAGTAAGTCCAGAAGGATCCAGAAGTCCAGAAGAATCAATGAAAAAGAAGTTCTATTAAATATGTGGTAATAATTTTTTATATTTTGTTATAATACATTTTTTTTTTAAATAAATTTCTAGAACAATGTATGTGTAGCTTGAACAGTCAGGTGACTTGACAATTCATCTTATAAGTAGATTAAGTAATTCGTATCCTGACTATATGAACTGTATTTAATAGTTCCACAGTCTAGTCATTTCATTTAATGTTAAATAAGGCAAGGACTACCTGACTGCACACATTCCTGGATCCATTTTGTAAAGCTCGGGTTCAAGGGGGATAAAGTAATTTTCTTTAACACCATACACCGATTGGGGGCGCTCTCTCACTGAGGTACAGTCTCCATTATTGCTATAAAGAGCTTTTGGCCCGTTATTCCCAATGACAATGAGAACATTTTGCAGTTCATAACATATTAAACATAACATATTAAAATTAACATATTAAACGTTTTAAATGCTCTAACCAACCCGCCTAAGAAATAAATACTTATGAAGCAGATCATTAAAAATCTAATCATTTTTATTCAGTGAAACTGTACATATACAAATGTCCTCTTACCAATTTTCTGTTTAAAAAAAAAAAAATCAAGTAAAAAAACAACAAGATTATTTTCATAAATACATATATTCTTTAAGAAAGGGTGATTATTTACAAGTTTACGCAGTTTAAAAGAAGCTTGCATAATTTCCCAGCTGGACACATGCATGTAGCTCCCCAAGCCCAACACCAACGTGCTTGTGTGCCACATGAACGATGCATGATTGTCAGCGGGTGGCTCTGAAACTCATACAAGTCCATAAAAGACAGGAGAGCATACATCTGTAAAGCAAAACATGGTCAATATTCATGGGTAAGAAAAAAAAAAAAAGTAATCACGATTCCACAGTAATGAGCACTACATGGTACTATGCCGATTACAGCGCGTGAATGTAGGCCTTAAGATGTGCAGAGACACATGACGTGTAAAATATACTGGTACATAGAGGCAAAGTCAAAATATTTCTTTCACATGAAAAAAAAACAAAGGCAGAAGTTTGGGGAAACATTTTGGCACTTTTTTTTTTTAGTGTCCACAAAATTTCATTTCTCAAAAGACAAAGTACATTTAGCTGTTAAGCATGTTCATCAGTAACTGCATTAGGCTTCTTTTTTTTTTTTTTTTTTTTTTGGGCTCGTTTAACCAGAAAACGTCTCAGAAATAAAGAATTCAAATAAAAAGTGTCGTCCAGCCTTAACAAACCAATTTCCTCAAAATGTCAGTCTTGTGTTTTACTCTCAGGGTCGTGTCCCATTCTCATACAGTCGTCTCACCCTGGTTACTGTTACTGAGTCTTTTGTAAAACCTGCGCCACGACTGCAGAGTTTTGCCGGACCAGATCCAAAAGCCAGACGTGATACCAACGATCATGGTCATCAAGTACTTGATCATGAACACAGTAAAGTCGGGTGACATGGGTGCAAAGTTGCCGGCCGGGCAGGGCACAGCGAAGCGCTTGCACGTCTGCATGTGCCACGTCTTCTCCCAGTGCTCTCGGAAAGCCTGCTCGTAGAAGTAGCATGCGATCACGATTGTAGCGGGCACTGTGTAGAGCACACTGAACACCCCGATGCGCACCATGAGCTTCTCCAGCTTCTCGGTCTTCGTTCCGTCGTGCTTCATTATGGTGCGGATGCGGAACAGCGAAACAAAGCCCGCCAGAAGAAATGAGGTGCCAATGAAGAGGTAAACAAAGAGCGGTGCCAGTACGAAACCCCGCAGAGATGCTACACTATATATGCCCACATAGCACACGCCCGTCAGCAGGTCTCCGTCCACTTGACCCATGGCGAGGATAGTGATGGTCTTCACCGCAGGAACAGCCCAGGCTGCCAAATGGAAGTATTGTGAGTTGGCCTCGATGGCCTCGTGGCCCCACTTCATGCCGGCTGAGAGGAACCACGTGAGAGACAAGATGACCCACCAGATGGAACTCGCCATGCCGAAGAAGTAGAGAATCATAAAGAGGATGGTGCATCCTTCCTTCTTTGTACCTTGTGCCACTGTCTTGTACCCATCGTCGTTGAATTTGTCAATGCAAACCACCTTGTCCTCAAGGAAGAAACCTGCAGCATAGGCCACGGCCACCATGAAGTAACAGCCAGACAGGAAGATGATTGGTCTCTCTGGATAGCGGAATCGTCTCATGTCCACCAGATAGGTGAGCACAGTGAAGAGGGTGCTCACGCAGCACAAAATGGACCAGATGCCCACCCAGAGGCGTCCAAACTTCACCTCTTCTTCACGGAAGTACATAAGGCCGTTGGGCTTGTTGGGCTCACACGGCGCACCACAGTCCTTCTCACCCATGAAGTAGTAGTTGAGATAAGAGGGCACCTTAAGCTGCAGCGGGCATGTGAACTGCTGAAAGTTTCTGCCCGGATTGGGCGGCAGTGTGATCAGGTCGGGAACGTAGGGTGTCGGGTCGGACGTCGGACTTCCGGCCTCCGACGTGTTCTGGCCCACGCAGATTTCACCCGCGCCGTGTACTGGGAAGTTCTCGCAGCGCAGGCGCTCGGGCCACTGGAAGCCGAACTTGTTCATGAGCGCCTCACAGCCCTGTCTGGCGCGCTCGCACAGGGAGCGACACGGGGGGATGGCCTGCTCCAGCACTGTGCACACTGGCGCGTACATGGAGCACAGGAAGAACTTGAGATCAGCCGAGCACTGCACTTTTACCAGCGGGTAGAACTGGTGCACCTCGAGTCCGGCGTCTTCCTGATTGGTGTGACCCAGAAGGTTGGGCATGATGGTCTGATTGTACGCAATGTCCGTGCACAGAGGAATGGAAATGGGCTGGCAGAATCCGTGCTCCGGGATCGAGATGCCCTTCTCACCGTTGTGCTGACCGCTGCTCGTGGGCAAGCACAAAAGGCACAAAGTCGCGAGGAAAAAGCCCACACGTTCCGCGCGCATCAACATTCTGGAGAAAGTCGTAGTTATAAAACAATCAGAAGAAAGAGTTGAAGACAATACGTTGTCTTTTTTTTTTTTTGGCCAAAAATTGAACAACTAGGCCTGTTATAGTCCACCACAAAATTTCACCCAATTACACAGGGGAGAAAATCCTTTCCAGCTGTTGCTCTTCGCTTGCGTCTGGTTTTTTCTCTTTAACACCAACTCAGTTTAAGTATCCAGGGGAGCATGTTAGCAGCATCTGCACCAAGTTCACAAAAAGAAAAAAAGGGGGGAAAAAAATCAATCGAATCGTGAACTGCGTGCACTTTTAAAAAGGCGCTGGAAAATACAGCTCGCGATCAAAAAGTTGCCCTGAAGTCCATGATTAACTCAGTTTTCGGCATCATTAGCAGAAAATCCTCCAGATGTTAACTTTCCATGGTTTCCTCAACGTCCTTAAATGCGTATCTCAATGCACGGAGGATGTTTCGATCTGCACGGATAAACTTTTTTCCCCTCCCCGGGTTAGAGGTGTGTGTCGGGGTTTCCAGTGTCGCCGCGCTGCGCGTCTCCGAGCGCGTGGAAAATCGCGTCTGTCTCTCCGCACGGTTTGAGCGCGAGCACGCAGCGCACAGTGTAATGTGTGTCGTCTGTTTCTAGGCGCCCCTCATTCAGTCCCGCCGCTCGTCCCGGTTTGGGCGCCTTGAAACAGAAGCTTCCCAGACCAATCACAGATTTTGTTTTCCTTCGCCTCTCGCTCCTGATTGGTCAAACCGAGTAATTTGCGGAGGTCTACTAGAAACTCTCCCCCATTCTGCTTTCGCTAAAGTGAAAAATGTCGATACGATATTCTTCATAACCCAGGCTATATCGTCTTCGATACGCAGCATATGCCCTTGATTTTATTATCGTGACACAAGACTTTCATCTGATACCTTTCTTAGCTGGTTCTCTTTTGAAGCAGTGACTGGTCATCAAATGGTCAATCACCTTTCAATGAGATTATAATAGTCTAATTCAATTATACCTAGATTAGATAAAAACATTGCATGAGCATTTCAAAGTACACAGGTTTTTTGGTATTTGTTTAAAAAAAAAAGTCCAGTTTTATATAATCATTACATTTTAAACATATTATTGAATATTCACCATGATAGCACACACCTCTTAATATTCAGATCTTTTAATCTTTCGCTTAAGATAAATTTACCAACCTTTATTTAAAAGTAAGAGAGATTACCACCAATAGCACATTTGTAAATGTAAAGGTGGGAGTTTCAGCATTAGCACAATCGTTCACACACCACAAGTTGTATCGGTCTTGGCAGATTGGGTGGGATTTGTATACTAGTAAATCACTGGTTCTTTTCATTTGAATAAGTTTCTTATTAATTCAAATTGGTAGAAAGAAACCAAAACAGTCAGTTCTTAAAAACCTGAAAGCCATTTAGTGATGAAATTGTATTTAAACTGGTATCAATGAACACTCTCTCGCTTTAATTCAGAGTAATATATTTCCAGAAAACGATTTCGGTCACATTTATCACTTATCCCTAACATAACATCCATCCTGCCTTAACTCAGAGAAAATATTTAGCTTAACCTGTTACCAATGGATCAATTAATAATCATGCTGAAACCAGATGGCCTAAGTTATTGGTTTGTTATTTAATAAGTTATTCTCGGTCATGAATAAAAAATTCCCTGCTCTCTGCTGGAGCAATTTTTAAAAATAGATCTGAGCTAGAGAGCAGAGTGTGAGGTTCCTCAGTATGTAAATGTGAGGGCTGAGGGAGATAAGCTTCTTCATGGACTTCAACATCAATCACAGAGAAGCCAAAGCTGCTGCCTCGCCTCACAACCCAGGCGCCTGCCTTTCTCATTCCCATTCTTTCACCGTATTCTTTCTGCCCTGTGTCTGATGATTGTCCTACTCCTTGTCAGTACATTTCAGACACATTGCATAATATTTTATATTCCAAACATATGGTTTAGGAATATTTTCATTTAAAATATGCAAGCATTTCCTAAAAAAATGCTCAGTCTGCATACGAATGTTTTATACAAGCGAAAAAAACATCTATCTTTCTTTTCTCATAACACTACAGCTGTGATTTCTGTGCATGCTTATGGAATCCTGCCCAAATAACTTTCAGATGGTTTTCAAGTTGAAAGACAGATGCATACTATATTTCTGTTTAAACCTAATGTTTACAGAGTCAGTAAATGAACTAATATTGCAAATGTGTGTTATCTGAGTGTTGTCAGATGCACAGTGCCGCAGTTGATTAAGGCACATTTGGGTGAGTTGTAGTGAAGGCGAGTTGTATCTGAGCTCATTAATGTTATGTACTCTCCCTCTGGACCTTATTAGCTTTCACACTTGGCTTCACCTCATATCTTCTCCATTCCTTTACTGAGGAGAGAGGGCGAGAGAGGGAGAAAAACAAAGAAGCTGCAAAATGAAAAGGAAATGTGGTACAATACGAAGATCACAAATGTTTAGTGCAGAAATATACCCCAGCCATTGGAGTAACACAGCAACTCTAGTGCCTATAAATCACTCTTTTTGTATGATAGGCTTCAGGCATAATTACACTTGGCTGTTAATCACCCCACAAAAATTGTGTAGAGTTTAAAATTGGCATGTGCAGTGTCAATAACTGTCCTGGTGCCAAAAATCAATAGTGCCAGTTAGGACTCTGTGTCATTACTTTCGCTATTGATATGATGGATTAGTTCTAAAATGGCCATGAAAAGACACAGCCACCCTATAACTTGGCATTGCACCATGGCAGTTACAGAAAAGTTTATAGGGCAACATGTTATTATATATTTATGGTAGTACTAGATTTCAATATTTCAGTCAAAACTGCATATCTGTAGTAGCCTCAAGGCAAAGACAACTTTAACGTTAGGCCTGGGGCTCATAAAGTCTAGCAATGTGATGAAATCATTCCTCTCAATGGGTTTAGGGCCAGGGTGCTAATTAAACTCTTGTTTTTTTACTGATAGTCAATGATGACTTTTTTTTTGTAAAAGGTCACTTGTTGTGTGGCAAGCCTCTTCTGATTTCCCAAGAGTGCATCTTTCAGAGTTAAGCCTTAAAGTAATCACATGACCAACTATATTGCCAACTATACAGTGAAATAAAAATGAGTATGAGATGAATCATTAGATTTAAATGGATTTATTACGGATCACAGTTTTTCTGTGATGATTTAGCCAGAGAATCAACTAAGAATATTTAAGCATTAAATAGCCCAAGATAGCTTCAGGGTATTTAATGGAATAATCTCTCCCTTTGGCTGAATTTTTATAATTAGAGAGGATGTACAGAGTTTTCTTTGCAGCCTTTTGCATGTATTTTATTATTATAACTTTTTTTGCAAATTTATTGATGTCTAATCCATCAAAGTCTCTAGCAAAACCCATGTCTCCCTTCGGGTGATTTCCTTATTTTGGACATGAGGAAATCTCATTATAACATTCAGCGTTCACTTTCCCCATAATGTTTTTATCATACACATTCCTCACATACAGATCCCTGTCTCTTTGTGTGTTGGACATGTTTGATGTAGAGGCTGTCAGGGCGGCTTTTTACAAGGGAATGGAGATAAGACGCAGTAATTGCTCTGGAGCTGTAGTCAGCAGATGATTATTTTTTCTTTCAGGACTCCTTTTATTTGTTCCGACTTTTCTCGTCACTTTCTTGTTGAATTACACTCTTATTCTATTAAATTACTGCAGCAGACTATTTGTAGGGTTCTTTCTCTCTCTTCCTCTTTTTCTTTCATCCTTTCCTCCAGTAGCAGGTCTGTAAATTTGTAACTGAAAGACCGTTTTGTTTTGGTCGGGCTCTCGGTTTGCCGTAATCTGGCAAATGTACGGGTGTAGGGGAGTCTGTGGTGCATAACTCAACACAGAATACACAAACAGGCCAAACGAGAATGTTTAAGTGCAGTCTGTGAGTGCTTCATGTCACATCTTTTTGGGCCAAGTGTATATCACTGTGGTCAATTAGGCTCTATGCTGCTGGTGTAGCTTTAGCTTGGCAGCTCTGTGAAGCTTTTGCTACATTCCCCTGAAGCTAAGACATGCCTGATATTCCTCTTTTGCCTAACATCCAGCAGGATGGGTGGTGCCAGAATATTGACCAAGCTTTCAACACATCCGAGTTGGCAAGAAACGCTGGCTCTTATCTACTCTCTTGCAGTGCAGGGGTGTGAAGATGCTTGTGACGGATTGATGAAGATAGGACACTTATCTGCAAGCAAGAGTGTGTCAGCGTGTGTGAGAGTAAGTTCTCTCTGTTTGATTTAGTCTTTTTTTTCTAGACAGTCAGAGCAAGCTGCTTGTACTGACATCCACAGCACATGATAAGAGAGCACTGTCCTTTGTATATACCTGAGTTCGTCCTTATGACCATTTTCACTTACCGCACTATATGCCATTTCTATACAGAATTTCTTTATATCTCGTGAATATTCAGTAAATCCATGTCCATATAACTTTCTTTGTATACTTCTACCCATATCGCATCACAGTACGTATCCTATTTCTAAATGCTAGTCTTGTCTATGTAACCCACTCTATAGACTCTGATCTGTATATCCCTGTCTACATAACTCCTAATGTATACCCTCATGTAACCTTATAAATCTCTGCTCACATATATATGAGAAGTATAATCAGCTATGGACTGGAGGGAGGCTACTAGGAGGAATGAGTGAGAGTGTGTGTGAGAGAGAGACAGGAAATGCAGGTTCCTCAGGACTCTGTGGCAATGCTCAGGGACAGCATTAAGGTGATACATTGCTGAGAATCTTAAATGACATTCGGCACTGTAAGCAGGTAACATGATGATCATGGGGAAGGACCATTCACAGGACCCTTACCTTTATACTGTTTTGTGCTTTCTGTTTTAATACAAAAGGAAAGCTTGAACTCTGTAGAACAAGCGTACCTATGTGACCTGCAATTCAGCTTCTGGCCTGAGACCAACACCAACTCCTCATTCCTGATTTTTAGTAAATCATATAATCCAAAGCAAATTGATCCAAGAAAAGTTGTTTAAAGGATTTGAATGTCTTTGAAGTTTACATAAATATTATGTATCAGAAACCATAAGGGAAATTTGATTAGTTAATTTTGCAAATTTGTTTTAAATCCAGACGTCCAACTGAAAACATTTAAAAACATTTCATTTGCACACTCTTGTTTAACTTTCCATAACAAACATTATCTCATGCCCTTATGACCCATTTCATATAAGTATATTCATATGAATGTCTGTGTGTGACAGGAGCACAGAGCCAGGCCTGTTATTAATTAGAGCAGTAAAGGTTCCTAAACCCGGTGAAGTGTTTTCTCCTCACGCCTGCAGCAAGTGTGTGTGGGGGGCAGGGAAAGGGGACAGGAACTTTGTTATTCGGGGTAAAGCAGCATCAATGTAAACAGCTCTGCTACACCTACTACTATAGGCTGTATTCAGTGTCATGTTTGGTGCATGTTATAATTCTGTTTTGTCATTTTTATTCTTAGTTTTCTCCTCTGCATTTCTGACTGCACACAGCGTTCCAATTCTGCTTTCAGTCTATCTAAAGATTCCACTGAATGGAAGAAGTTTCTACATCATTTGTCAAACTCAAGTGGCCAACTGTCAAAGACCATGCATCATTTTAATAATCTTCTTATTCAACAGACGCCTTTCCACAGTGGAAGAAGTCCTCATAGTGTAAACACGCTATACAGTTAACTTAAACACAGCCGTCTCCCAGTGTGCTTTTTAGGTAAAATAGTTTAGAGAAACACGGGATCATCAAAGTCCAGATTGAACTCCGCATATGCCTTCCCGACGTCCGCCACCCCACCACCCACCCCCCTGCCCAAACACATTCATTTTCACCCACACACACTGCATTAACTAGTCTGGATTCAATTGAAACAGCTTTATTTTGTTATACAGGAACATTACTGATTATGAGGTGTCACAAATGAAAAAGCATTATAATTACTCAAAATGTTTCATTTCCATCAGACTTTTTCTTCATCTCGCTTCTTGATTAAACATTACAGTTCAAATCGCTCATACATTCTCAATATTTCTGCTGACTAAACAAGTGAATGAGGGCATGAATGAATAAAGTGGCTGTTTCTGCAGGGTCTGCTTTCTCCTGATGGCTGCTGTGAAGGTGGCAGCAATGAAGTGCACTCGAGCCGGGCAAGAATGTTGGGCAGAGTGCTGTAGTCCTGGCCAGCTGGCTCCAATCCGTCAGCGCTTTACAGAGCTGCTACAGTATAGGCCAGTGGTACATTACCTACACCAACCTGGAAAAAAAAACATGGTGCCCAGAGAAGGGGGAAGGGGGAGAAGCGATGAAAGAATGATTTATGCAGCACAAATACACTGCATGTACGCTCCACTGGCAAATGAGCAGAAAGGCTGTTCTGGCTGTGCGGCCTGGTGCTGGGGTGCCGGTGCAGAGGGCAAGAGGCAGGGGATGTTTAACAGGCTTGTGTAAACTAACAGGGGTGGGGCCGGCCATCTTGTGTTTGTCACTGGAGAGAGATGAAAACAGGGTAGAGGGCCCCCTGTGGGAGTTCTGCACTGTTTGATAGCAACATTCTGGTGTAAGATTAATAAACATATGACCGTTTAGACAACAGGAAGACATACACAAACATGCAATATTAGGCGGGGAAAAACTTCTGTTTACTGTCTGAGTGCACTGACAAGCACATCCACATGCATTAGCCTTTGCTTGTGTTTGTGGAATCATTTCAGTGTGAAGGTTGCTCGGAAATGGTTATTGTCTGAAAAGTGTTGTTTTCTGATCCCTTGTAGCCATGATGCCTCTATTACATCAGGTTGCTGGTACTGGTTCATACCAAATAATACTGAGCTTTTCCAGCACCACTGAGCGGATTCCAAGATGGGGTATACTGGATTAGTTCCAGAACCACAAATTCTTTTTATTTTACGTTTTCTAACAAATTTTAACAGCAACTGCAGCAGCTCAGGTTATTTTAACGGATAAATTAGATATTCAGAAGAAACTATAATAAAAGTAACTAAAGCTAAACATATTTTCCACTGAGTAGATTTGTGCTTGTAATTTTATAATAAATTAATTGTCAGAAGCTAGATATCTAACATTCACTAGTCAGTCTGCTACATTTTTGGTTCACCTGATTCATAAGGAAATGGAAGATGACCATCCACAGGCATTTTGGTAGCCCACTGGCAGACATGAAAATTTACCTCATTTACACTGGGCTTAGTGATGAGTATGCGTTTTTGTAAACTTGAATTAAGTCAGTTTACCATGCTATGACAATCCTTTGTGTCACAGTTTGAGAGTTTGTTTTTACTCTGGAAACTAGTGCACAAAAGTGTGTATACATGAAATGGTCCATTTGCAATCTGCATGATTCTGTAAAAAGGTTACTGACACTGTGACTGTTTGAGACTGAGATTAAAGATGATTTAGGATTGAAATTAACTGCATAATATCTATTTTTATTTAACCTGCATTTCTGATTTAATATTGTCTCTTAAACCAGTGAAACCAAGGGGCACTGGTCTAAATAAGTGACTGGTTCTGAGAAAGTACGAAGCATCACATTTGTAGGAAATATGTGCTTTTTTCTTCTCAAGTGCTTTAAGGATTCAATAATGAAGGTCCTGTGGTACAATACTGTATGAGGTGATTGTTATAATTTCTTCCGCTCCACTCTGGGTTGAATCAAAGTTCTCAGGAAGACAGCCTACACAACCAGTGGAGATGATATTTATTTATTTCACTTGTGTTTGGAGCTCCTGCAGTATCTCAGTCATCATTTTTGTTTCATCTTTCTGAACCCTCTGATCCCACTGAACTCTCAGTCATGTGAGAAGCTATAATTGACTGTGAGGTGATGATCAGGTCTCATAAAAATAGTTGTCCAGTGTCTCTGGTTGTGTTCTCCAGTGCTATGTGGTGCTGGTATTGATCTGGTTGGTCTAACGGCTCATTTTTTTTGTGTCTTTTGGATGACTTGCTCACAGCAACTGAGGAAGAGCACTCAAATGCTGCTAGGCAAGTTGGGCTTTTAACCTGACAGGAAATCGATGGGGAAAAAAAATCCACCCTGCCCACTCCCTTACTCTACTCCCTCACCATGTCAGGCTGTAGTCTTTTAAAATGTAGGAATAGTGCTTAGAGCTGTTGGTTAGAGTCCTGTGTGCAAGTGTTTTTTTGTTTTTTGGGAGAAAGATTGAGGGCATTTACATAACCTCGAGTAACAGGGCAGAGCTGGGTGCAGTATTGATCTTCCTCTCACAGTAGGCTTGCACAGTTTGGAGCGTTGCATTTGGGATATTAGCACATCCAGACAAAAGGCAGCAGCAAGGGAAGGGGGAGTCAGGATGAAAGCAGAGCAGGCTTGTGCGGTGAGGTAGAGGACGGGGGCACAATCACTCATTGCTGCATTCAGCTCTCACCACATGGCCACTGTTTAACACTGCTTAAACTGGATAGGTAAATGTTTTGTGTCTTCTGTGTGAGTGTTTTTCTCTGTGAACCTCTATGTCAGTTCCTGACACGTAACATTTAGAATGTTTGTGTGTGAGCATAATGTGTGTGTGTGTGTGTGTGTGTGTGTGTGTGTGTGTGTGTGTGTGTGTGTGTGTGTGATTGCTCTCTTTGAGGAGGAGTGTAAGATATGCTCTCCTGCGTGGAGACATGCCTGCGTTAATCAGTCTCTGAGGAGCCGGGCTGCTGCTTAAGCCCCTCTGGCTATACCGGGCTGGGAGAGAGACACATGCGTGCTCTGTGTGTATGAGCGAGAGTTTTTCCTCAACATGTCCTCAGGGCTTATTCTCCAATAGGTTCCAATAACAGTTTAGAACTGAGATATAGGAAGAGAAAAAGTGGGGGGAAAAAGTCAGAAACAGGAGAAAATGTAACTTAAAATATAAACTTGAATTATAAAGACTATAATAATATTTCTAAAATGTTATTCTGACATCTATAAAAGAATTGTAAAATGCACAAGTATCTTTGAACATTTGTTACACTTCTCCTTACAACCCTGTGTAAAACATAAAAAATTGGTCTTCATAGATAAGATATAGATTAAATATCTAGCTACACAGATATCTATATTATTATATCTTTTTTTATAGAAATAAATTATATATATATATATATATATATATATATATATATATATATATATATATATATATATATATAATATATATAAATATTTTACTTTGATAATTCTTTCACCACAATTTTTATTTCGTGGAGGTGTGAGGCACTGATAGTTACACATATTTTTATTTATATTTCATGATAATTAAGGGTGTACCTCTGGTCTGGCAGATAGAAAGGTTTACAAAAGACATTATGAAACTGCCAGCAAAAAAACAGCACTAGGATTGAAAAAAATATTTGGATGCCTATTGTACATTATGGGTAATGTTGCTGCCACACAGCTCCAGGTTCACATGGGTGTTTTTTATTGGCAATGTGGTGACGTGCTTCTGCATTTGTGTCAGCATAGTTAGGAGGCTTATGGTTTTTGAAATATAAACTAGAAGTGGTATAATGAAGGGGTCGGTGTTGTGAGCTGACCTTGAATGAAAATTCTTTGAATTCTGACCTTGAATGATAATTCCTGCCTTTGTAAAAAGATAGAACTGTCTTCATCCTCATGTTATATTTATTAACATGAGACTACATCTCTTTCCATTGGCTCTCCTCTGCTTCTTTATAGCTTACCATTTTATAGTGTCCTTTCTTTCTCTTATGCACACAGTAAGAGACTGAATGTGTTGCATCACCAGGATTTTTGGGCTGATGGGTTTATTGTCTGATAGTAAAGATTTTGAAAAGGCAAAAGTAAGTTAATGTAACAGGTAATCTTATATTCCTGTGCACATTTTGTTGTATAATTGATTTAATTATTATTGTTTACTGGGATTAATGTAAGGTATAGAGCTAATGATTATATTATATTAGATCCATAAGTATTTATTTGAAAGACATTAGATTAGAATTTAAAGAATAAAATTTAAAATTTTTCCTATGGTTTATATTTATTTGTGCATACCTTTCCACTATTAACAGTCTTTAATGGCTTAACAACACTTCTTTGTTCATATGGAACTGTGTGAATTGAAAGTATGTTATTTTAAAATTACTATTGCACACACACACCCACACACAAACACACCCACACACAAACACACACACACACACACACACACACACACACACACACACACACACATGCACACACAGACACACAAAGTAAATTTGTTATCATGACATTCAGTTATGAAACCAGCAAACTACACATGCTTGTTTTTTAACTGCTTTAGGAAAACTAATTATTGGTAGAAGACAGTACACACTGACTGTTCTCTGACAATTCCAAATAGTGTGTGTGTGTGTGTGTGTGTGTGTGTGTGCGTGTGTGCGTGTGTGTGTGTGTGTGTGTGTGTGTGTACAGAAATTGTGACATGCTCACCACTGTGATCCCTGAAATCTTTGACTTAAGTTTGTGTGTGTGTGTCTGGTTCCTTTGGTCTATTCACACTTAGAGACATGCAGACTAGCATCATGGGCCTACAGTTTCCATGACAACGTTTAAAATTTATTTATTTTTTATTACAAAATGGGGTTTTTTGAAATATTTGCCAACGTTAATGAATTCCTCTCAATTTATCATAATCTTTCATTTCTCTTCCTCTCAGAAGTTTCAAAATGCTCTTACTTTCTTATCTTTTGTTCTACTTAGTTTGTGATGAACATCATCATAGTGGATACAGTAACATCATTAATTGATGCTTGACTATCAGATATATTCTATTCAGTGAATGAAAACTCCCTGTGATGTTTGTGCAATTGTATTGATAAACAGCCATATTGGCATATTTTTATATTCTATGCCTGCACATTTTCGCCCCGTGTTTCTCTCAGTCCTCTGTTTTATATCACTGGGGAGATGGCAGATGTCTCCGGCCTGGCATAACACTTCTGACAGCTTCCGTGCTAACGGAGCACACTTCAGATGAAAGGAGAGAAAGTGAGAGAAAGAGTGGCTATTTTATCAATAAACTGACAATAAACCGAACCCTACTCCTGATAGGAGTCTGCCTATTGAGTTGGCCAATCACATTCTGCAGATTCTGGGATTGATAGGATGCCAGATATTGTAAATCTGCTCTGTGGCTGTTAGAGGACGAAGACCAGGACTATCGTCCACTGGCCTTCTGGCCTTGTACTGTATCTGTGCTCCTCTGCAGACATTCTGTCTCCTGGCCATGTGCAATCTTCATCAGGATACATTGCTTTTATCAGTGCTGCATATTTTGGGGGTTACAAATCTCTGATTGGGGGGTGTGGGTCAGAATAAGCTAAAGGTTAAATGTACACAGTTCTCATTAAGACATTTTTGGCAGGTTTTCTCATCGCTATATTGATTGTCTCATTTTAACAAGGTTGCTCTGATTGCTGATTCAGCAAGTTTACTGGAAACTTTCCACCACTGAATGCTTTGAATGTATTACTACAAACCAGCAAGATGCATTTGTTATGAGTTTCATGATAGATGTTGCTCCATCAAAAATATTGTACTGTGAATCTTAAGCTCATCTGCCACCTCTAGCTCATGCTCTAATGCTGCAAACATTTGACCTAGATCTTTCTGTTGTAATTTGCATTACTGATCTTTACTCTAAGACAGAGTTTCTGGTTCAAAAAACACATGGCGCTGATTGTGTTAGGAATGGAAACTTTAAGTAGCCTTAGCCTACTGTGAACTTATTTACTGAACTCCTCATTCAATGTTAAGGTTTAATTCTGAAACATTTATGAAAGGTGAAACCTCTTTGCCCTAAGGATCTAAATCGAACACTGAATTTCTGAGGTGAGAATACACCAGTTACCACTATGGTAACTTTTTGGAGCTGAAAAGAAACCAAAGGAAAAAACACACAGGAACAAAAGTATATTTGAAATATTAAAATATCAAAGACTGCAATCTTTTCTTTATTTTATAATACAAATGTCAATTATAAACCCAAATCTAGACCATAGCATATATAGTGCAGCCTGTGACTCAAATATACACAGAGAACTAGAGTTCAGATGGTTCCAGTATGTTGTGTATTAGAGCTTTGCTATGGATGAGAAAGTTTTCAGGTCAGTCTGTGCTAAATGTCTTCCTACTACAGAATACCTAATACATACACTGTGTTATTCCCCACTTTAGTATTAATGCACTATTTTATTTTAAAAAAGCTTGATGTTGAAGAGCCGCTGTGTATGCATATATAAAATCAGATATGCACATATTCACGTGTACATAAAGACAAAAGCTGGTTTTGTATGTCTGAGGTTTCTATCCCATCTTCTAAGCCGGAGTCAGACTGATGAGGTGCCAGATGAGCAGGATTTAGTGTTTATCTCTCTCTGGGACAGCCTGAGTTAACTTTACAGAATAAAAATGGAGTGGAGAGATTCAAGATCAAAGCGATGTCAGTCTGCCATCTGAATGAGTTGTGAGTGAGCGAAGGATAAGGAGAGGGTTAATAATGGGGCATGGTGGAAGGCAGCGGATTGAGGCTTCAGCTAGGACGAGGACGCTGTCAGTTAGGTCTCAGTGGAAGAAATGGGCCCAAGACTGATGAGTTAGGCTCAGATTTTAGTTGCTCTGATGTGGTAATAATGAGACTCTTCATTTCACTTAATGGTATAGAACCTAGCAACTGTATCAAAAGCAAACATTTTTTCTTTGAAATGTTATTAATAAGGAGGTCCCTTCAAACCATGATTCAGTGGCTGTCATGACTCCTAGGTGGGAGTTTATTATGGTAATTAGAGTGATTGAAGGTTTAATGCTTCAAATGTCAATGCTGAGCTGCTAAGATTTTTTTAACAAAGTACTTTAATTTGCTGGAAAACCTGAAATATTTGCCAGGTTTATTCTTGAGTAATTTATTTCTGAAAAACAGAGACGTTTTATTACAAAGCTGTGAATCAAGTGACTCTTTGATGAAAAAAGGTTTGAGAAGAAAAGCCGAATGGCCGGCACCCCAAGCCCCCCGGCTCAGCCCACTGGCCTGCATTGTACTGGGGCAGGAGGGTGGCTCTCCCCCTCTGACCCTCTGCAGCTCTTCGCACTAATAACTGCATTATGCCCTCACACCGTGCAAATGGGCCCTTTTGTTGGCCTGTCTTGGAGCTTGGGGGTAATGGGTAGGAAGTGGGTGGGGGAATCTCGTAGGGGGCTGCCATGAGGATTTACTTTGTCATTTAAAGAAGGAAGAGAAACTCAAAACACAGGGTCCGAAAACAGGCACTCCTCAGGAAGGCCGAAAAGAACCCTTTTTATATGCAACATTGTTCAGATGGCTTTGTGGCTGGAATATATTATCAACCCAAACTCAAGGATATGTGGCTCAGCTGTATGGTAGATGATACTGAGTCAGAGTCAGAGTGAGAGAGAGTGAGAGAGAGAGAGAGAGAGAGAGAGAGAGAGAGAGAGAGAGAGAGAGAGAGAGCCTGAGAGACCATGCAGGTTCTTTAGAGAATCACTGAGTCGCATAGCATGACTGCGGGTCCAATGACAAGCTGCAGGATGGCACTGAGTAAAAATGTTTTCCCTTTTGTGTTAAGATTTGTCACTAAATTCAATTTTAAAGTCATTTACTGAAGCTAGTTATTATAACTGTAATTTGCACTGAAAATTTAAAATCAATTTTCTCTGTGTTTCATGTTTTTTTCTTTTGGTGCTGAGCCTGCGCTAAACCCCTTCCCAGTTTTGGGTGAATGTATCAGGATTAGTCAGTCATATGGTTTTGCAGATGATCCTGGGATTAATAAACAAATCTGAAATGTCAATAATTGGAATTTAATTGGAATTTAAATTGATTGCTGGTGCACATCAACAAAATAAGTGATTTTGATAATACATTTTATTGTACTTAATTATAAATGTATATATAGTTATATAAAATAGGCATAATAGTAGTAGTCAAGTATGTTTTATTGTCATTTCAACACAGTGAAATTAAACAACATTTCCACGGGACCAATGTGCTACAGCAATCAACATAAATTAACAGAAGAGAACACAAGGAAGACAACACATAACTTCAGACTAACAACTCAAAGTGCATATGTGCAACATTTAGTGCAAAAAGGGAGGGGAAAGGACAAGAGACAACATGAGACAAGGAAAGACAGTAACACAGTAGCGGCAACCGGTACAGTACAGAGTATAGTAACCAGTATAGTAACAAAGTTTTTTAAACTTTCTTAAGATTAAAACTCCAGGTTTCGAAGGATGATGCAACTGTGTGAAAGCTTAAAAATGGAGGAATACAGAATTTGTGTTTGTTTCTAAGATGAAATCGGTGCCTCAATCAAACAATAGAAGTCTTTCTCTGTCTTTTTTCTTTTTTACCTTTTTCGGCACATTGTGTGTCTATGTTTATCATCAGTGATGAATGAAGTCTCTTTGAGTTTGCATCTTTTGGGGAAAAAAGAAAGGAAGGAGAGCCTGCCTTGGAGGAGTGAGAAGGGACATGGTGATCAGAGAGAGAGAGAGAGAGAGAGAGAGAGAGAGAGAGAGAGGGAGAGAGAGAGAGAGAGAGAGAGAGAGGAGAGAGAGAGAGAGAGAGAGATAAAGAGAATTAAGGGAGGAAGAGCGGGTGAAACAAAGGAAGAAAGGACAGATAAAGCTATCAGCTGGGATGAACCCGGCAGGAGGGTGACCCTCCTTCCTCCTTCCTTTCATCTGCTGTCCATCCATATCTCTATTGCTTTTTCCTATCGCTCCATCTTATATCTCCTTCCTTCATCATGTCCTCTAACCCTCATGCCATGCTATGTCTTATTCTTCCCTGCTTTTTGCACAGGAAGTGCTGATAGGATGGCATCAGTGGCACGTACTATCTTGACCTTGCAATGCTGTGAGTGCAGACCACCATGGCACTAGAAGCTTCATCATTAACTGCAGGGTAAAGCTGTGCTTGGGCTTTGATGAGGGCAGATTAGTAGGATGTTGTCTGATAACTCATGGGAGATAATTGAATCTGCCATGATATAAGATGTCTTTTGCCGGATAATGATGAGGATAATACAAAGAGTAATACAATGTGAATTCAGAGTAGATATAAAATACTGATGATTATACAATAATGAATAAGAAACAAATGAAAAAATCCAGTATAGCATATATGATTTGCTATTAATCATGGTTTCAAAAAGAACGTAGCTATGACAGATCACTAGACATTTCAATACAAGTTTAGTCAAGATCCTGTGTGATTGTTTTCTTTGATTTATGATTTTTTTTTTTTTAGCCTTTCAGTTTGGATAGTACAGAACAAAGAAATGTGTGAAAATTGCTTGGTAAATCACTGTATACAATCATATTGTTGTGGGAATCAGACTTTGTTTTTTTTTATCTTGTTAAACTGCATCATAATTTTACTAATGTGTCATTTGCCTCTTGTTTTAAATCCTTGAATTCATGCAATATTATGATTAAAGGCTGGCAGGCATATGTCTTAGCCTCTAATCTCTTAATGACGGTGCAGACAGTGGTGTGTAATGGCTTTACGAGCTTTATAATGGTGTCTGAAATAGCTGCTGTCTGTGGTAAAGGCTGACTAAACCTTCACCCTCCATTACCTCCAACTTCCAACAGCTCAACCAACAAGCCAAAGTTGCCATTTGATTCCACAAAAATGGTTATCCTGTACTCCGACCTGTATGTACTAGTTAAAATCTCCTTAATTGTTCACTTTTTAGCTTTGCCTATTAGGAGATGTGGAGAGAGAGAGAGAGAGAGAGAGAGAGAGAGAGAGAGAGAGAGAGAGAGAGAGAGGGAGAGAGAGGGAGGGAGGGAGAGAGATGAACAGAGATCAGGACAAGGAGTAAAGTTTTGGATGTGTGTTCTGTTGGTGGTATGTTAAAGAGTATAGTGGTATTTACATCCCATTACCACATCATTCAGAGCTATTACCATGACAAGCCAGGCTGCAGGGCCCCAGGCTATGCTGGGAGAGAGGGAACAATAGTCCTCCTTCTGTATGTCCAGAGAGAGAGAAGGGGGAGACGCAGAGGTGAAGATAAAGGCAACGGTGGAAAGAAACATTTGGGAGGGGTAAGAAATGAAACTAGCATAATGCAGACCCTTAAAGAAGGGGAGTTTGAGCACAGGATGTTGTGCATTTTCTCTCTTGGGGTATCCTGATAATCGATCTTTGCAGAGAATGAGAAATAACAAATTGAACATGATGAACACTTTTGTTTCAACTTTTCACCATACATACATTGCAGTATACAAAAGGTGTAATCTTTGCATTTTATTTATAATTAGAACTTCAGCTGTACTTTATTTCCATTATATATAGTCTTCGATGAGATATTCATCACTGAGTGTTTGACTATTTTCATTGTGGTGGCCAACTTGGCTTAAATTTTTGACTAATGGGCTAAACTATTCCACGCTTGGCTCTGAATCCAATTGTTACTGAGAGGGGAGTGATTTTGGATCATGTTCAGAGCTCTCGTCGGCTTGAGAAAGGCTGAAAGGCAGAAGAAAACTGATATCACCCCCACTTAAGGACCAGCCTCCCGTTTTTGCCTCACTTCTTAATTTGTTTGATGGAAAAGCAGAAGAGCCCCCCT
Source organism: Silurus meridionalis (assembly GCF_014805685.1). Classification (NCBI taxonomy): domain Eukaryota; kingdom Metazoa; phylum Chordata; class Actinopteri; order Siluriformes; family Siluridae; genus Silurus; species Silurus meridionalis. The sequence continues at coordinate 21,177,221 of NC_060886.1, forward strand.
CCTCCTTTGTCCAGCACCTCTCTTTCACTTCTCTGTCTTCCTCTTTCTTCGCTGGCCTTCAGAGCACTAATGCATTCATTCCCTTGGCCGTCCCATCTTTCGTGAGAAAAGCACAGTCCAGCACAAAACCACAACTGTTCCCAAATTCATGCATATTAATCAGTCAACACCCCTTTCCATTAAAACTCAGAGACTGCTACTAAATTCGTAACTGGCAGGCAATCCTCCCACCTTCCCCCACCCATCTCTCTCTCTCTCTCTCTCTCTCTCTTTCTCTCTCTCTGGAAAGGCCATACAGGGTCTGTCATCAGTCTATGCTCAGTGTCTTGACCCTGGGCGATTGCAAGGTCAGAGGTCATGGAGCAGGGACGTTAACTCAATTGTCCCATATTTCTTTGAAAGAAAAAATACACCCTTCTTTCCTTTTTCTAATTTACTCTACCTCTCATTCTTTTCTGCCCTGTTGAAATCTGAGCTTGACAGACTTAGCCCCTAAAACAATGTATAGTATAATATCTCTCGACGTATACTCCCTTAACATAGCCTACAAGATTTTAGCTTATATAAAGCATATATACAATAGCACATGACATATTACACTGTCATTATTGACTTTCACAAAAATAAAGAAAAAATCAATTAACAATGTGTGGAAAAATTAAGTACACGTTATGATTCAATAGCTTGTAAAAGTTTTAGCAGCAATAACTTAAAGTTATCATGCTCTGTAAGACTTTACCAATCTCTCATATCGTTATGGAGGAATTTTGCTTCAGTTCATTGATGTTTGTGGGTTTTTATTTATACACAGCTGTCTAAAGGTCCAGCCATAGCATTTTAATCAGGTTGAGATTGGACTCTGACTGGACGATTGCAAAACCTTGATATTGGTCTTTATTTTTAGACTTGATGGTGTTCTTGGGATAATTTTATTGTTGCATTTATTGTTGCAAGCTTTAGCTGGCAGAAAAATGGCCTCACTTTAGTATACAAATATTTTATTATACAGAGGCATTAATTGTCAACTCAATGACTGCAAGTTGCCCAGGTCCTGTGGCTGAAAACAAGCTCAGATAATCATCCCTTCACTACTGTGCTTGACAGTTGGTATGAAGTGTTTGTGCTAATATAATGGATTTGGTGTTTGCCAAATGTGGCACTTTGCTTTATGGCCAAACATGTCTTTGGTCTTATATGCCCAAAGGACATTCATACAGAAATCTTGTGGAAGTCTTTGCAAACCTAAGCAATGCTGCTATATATATATATATATATATATATATATATATATATATATATATATATATATATATATATATATTTGAACACCCTGCTAGTTTGCAAGTTCTCCCACTTAGAAATCATGGAGGGGTCTGAAATTGTCATCGTAGGTGCATGTCCACTGTGAGAGACATAATCTAAAAGAAAAAATCCAGAAATCACAATATATGATTTTTAAACTATTTATTTGTATGATACAGCTGCAAATAAGTATTTGAACACCTGAGAAAGTCAATGTTAATATTTGGTACAGTAGCCTTTGTTTGCAATTACAGAGGTCAAACGTTTCCTGTAGTTTTTCACCAGGTTTGCACACACTGCAGGAGGGATTTCTAAGTGGGAGAACTTGCAAAATAGCAGGGTGTTCAAATACTTATTTTCCTCACTATATATACCCCTCACTTTCCAGCAACCATTTTAATATCTCTTCTCAAGGGACAATACTATAGAAATGAAGCTTGTCCAGGGAGAGGTACAAGAGTGCTTTGAGTCTCTAGCAATGAATAAATGGTATGCTACACTTGTATGCTAAGATAAATCAGCCTACAACTCTGTTAAGAGTTTTTTTTATCAAAGCAAACTGTTTCAGGAAGTGTTTCAGGAAGAGGAATGTCTTCACCCACCGCTTGAAGATCGCCAGGGACTATGCTGTTTGGACATTTGCAGTGGAATAGCTTTTAGAGGTTGACCTGCCAGTAGAGAATTGCAGTAGTTCAGTCTCAAAATGACAAGAGACTGAACAAGCATCTGTGCAGCCTGTGTGGACAGAAATGGTCGAATCCTTCAGATGTTGTAGAGAAGAAATCGACAAGAATGAGCCACATTAGTAACATGTGAGTAGAAGTACAATTAATTGTCCATGGTCCAGTTATGAAGAGTTATTCAAAGACCTTCTTTGACCTGGAGATGAATCACCTGGCATGTCCAGGAGTTCTGTTTTGCTTGAGTTTTAGTTGATGAGCACTCATCCATAAAGGAGGGAGGGAAAGAAAAGGTGAGTTGATTGTCATCAACATAGCAGTGGTAAGAAAACCAATGTGAAGATATGACTTCACCAATAGAGTATGTATAGAGGGAGAAAAATAGGGGACAATTATTAACCTTGTGGGACACCATTGGAGAGTCTGCATGGGGCATATGTGGACCCCCTCTATGTTGCCTGTTATAAGCAATCTTCCAGGTAGGAAGCAAACCATTCCCATGCTGCTCCATTGATATCGAGGTTCCTGAGGATAAACAAGAAAGTCTTGTGGTTGATTGTGTCGAATGCTGCTAAAAGGTCAAGGAGAATGAGTACAGATGACAGCTTGGCTGATTGAGAAGCATGTAGTTTCTCAGGGCCGTCTCTATGGAATGTGGCACTTTGAAGCCAGACTGGTTTGGGTCATGGAGATTGTTTTGTGGAAGAAAGACAGACAGTTGGTTATAAACAGTGCGTTCTAGAGGTTTAGAAAGAAAGGGGAGAAGTGATACCGGTCTGTAGTTGTTGATGTCTGATGGATCCAGAGCAGGTTTATTCAAGTTGGAAATAACCCTCGCTTGCTTGAAGGTATATATATATATATATATATATATATATATATATATATATATATATATATATATATATATTTCCCAGGCATTATATAGGTTTCATCTCACTGACCATCAGGTTTTTAATATGACCCCACTGCTATGACCCCTCATTTCATACAGACCTTATCTGCAGACCACCCTTTAGTGGTGGCCACCCGTCTGAGACGCAAAAATATGGTCACTTTCAGACACTGCTGTGCTTTATGTTCCACTAAGGCTGCTCCAGACACACGCACATGCACTCCAGGATTAAATGACAGGTTCTGAATGCAGTCATGCATGAGACTGCATTTTTATTGGCTGAACCATGATTTAGGAATATTTTCAGATGTGCAGGTGATGAAAGACATGCCTAAACATACAGTACTTCCAGTCTATTCTTTATAAGGCAGACTATTAGGCTATTTTAGCTAGAAGAGGAGCTTTAGATTAAGGCACAACTCAGCAAACCTTAAATATTTAAAATGACCACTCTCATTCTTTTTAACTTCAGAAATGTTACACACAGAAAATTTCATTAATTCAAGTAAATGCAAAATATCTTGAATTTAATGGTTTATTTGTATTGAAACTTTTCATCATGCACTGTGAGAATTATTTTATATCTTTAAGTATTAGTCAGACATTAATCACGAGAATAATACTTGTGACCTCGAACATACAGTTATTGTCTTTATTTTTAATTTTTGCATACCTAGACTGTTGCCTTTTGGTATGTGCTGATCTGCACATATACCCTATACAGTTCCTCTTTCTGTTTTCTTCTTTTGCGCTGTTCCTCTATTCGCACCCACACTGACCTTCCTGTCACCTTTTATCTGGGATATATATTCATGTGTGACACAATAAGTCTTTGGAACTTCTCTCTGAAAGCTGACTCGTGTGTTTTCATTGAGATTTCCCAAGCGCTTGTAGGAGAGCAGAGATCGAGAGGAAAACCTGAATTCGGGGGTATCCTGTCTATAAGACAGAAGGCAATCCTGTCCAGGATGATGAGATGATTCCTTAAATGCATTTACGCAAAAGGTAGTGTGTTTTAGCATGCAATCAGCTAAATCAGTCTTTCAATTTCATTCTGTTCTAAATAAAATTGGACTAACCTTGCTATGAATAGCAGAAAATTAAATTCATGAATTAAAACTTATTTAAAATTATAAAAAGGGCACTTTATTCAGATAGTCTGCATGGCCATGTTGATATAACACCACTTCTAAAACGGCAAAAGAGGTGGTAGTTCAGTAAACTACACCAGGTCAAATCGAATTGAAACTGTTGAAACTAATTTTGCCAGCTGTAGGTAAGAAGTAGTAGCAACCTCTCCTTGAACACAGCAGTGCTTTCAAAGATCACTTTTAAATCATGCCTTAAAACTCACCTGTTCAGATTGGAATTTTCCGAACAATTTAATAGTTAAACAGCTGTTTTTTTGTTGTTTGTTTTTTGATTTTGATTTTGACTCAATTGTATGGTGTCCTTGAGTGTTTTGGAAGGTGCCTTTAAATAAAATGTGTTATTATTATTATTATTATTATTATTATTATTATTATTATTATTATTAATTTTTCTACTGTTACATCTAGACCTTAGCAGTGGCTACATAGGTACAGTGGCTAACATTGCCACAGCTACTTAAAGTGTCCATGAAATGGTTAATGTACTGTGATTTTATTGTGTATTCTGATTTACTTCCTTTGAAACAGGAAGAAGTGTGCTGAATTTTAACTGATTTCCACAACAGCCAGCAATTTTTGAGATATGTCATCTCTCCTGCTAAATCTAAACAGACACAACAGTGGGTAAGCAAACCAGCAAAAGAGCCCACAAGTTTAAATAGAGCTGTAGGATTTCTCAATGGCGAACTATCCACTGTGACTTTATCATCATAGGATGTTGGGATGTTGACTCCCAACAGTAAAAAATAAATCGCATTAACAGACAAACTTTTTTTAGAACTCTCTCCCTCTCTCCCTCTCTCTCTCTCTCTCTCTCTCTCTCTCTCTCTCTCTCTCTCTCTCTCTCTCTCTCTCTCGCTCTCTCTCTCTCTCTCTCTCTCTCTCTCTCTGTCTCTCTCTCTCTCTCTCTCTCTCACACACACACACTCACACACACACACACACACACACACACACACACACACACACACACACACACACACACACACACACACACATTTTGATGCCCATTGCAATGTAATACACACATGCTGCATGTATATGACTATAGTACTGCAACAGTAACATTTAATGTAGGCCTCAGCAGCTGTAAATATTTAAGCCATAATTAAATTTTTGGACACTGAGTTTTCAAATGGATACAACTGGACAGAATACTGGCTAATTAAATGTTCTGAATGATGCACACTTTTGTCATTTAAAAGTACTCTTCTACGAGTAGAAGACTCGTACACAAATTACAGGAATCCCCGTTTATTGCCGTGGTTACGCAATAAACGAAAAAACTACAATTAACGGACGCCACCCAAAAAATGCTATTTTATGTATACAGTACTGTACTGTATTAACATTTTACTTTATTTTCTTAATTAATAATTTTATTTTTATTAATAAATTTCATTATTTCAACATAAAACTCCATAAAAACCATTCCCTATATGTTTTTTGGTCTATCTTGCTATCCTCGAGTGACCGGGAAAATCAGCGAAACAAATTAGTTATGTGGCAAATACACACACCGGGGGGCATGAGATTCGAACCGCTATAAAGTGGGGGATTATTGTATTTCTATTACGTTTAATTTCATGGGGATTTAATTTATCTTTAATGAACACTACTCTGCTTGTGTTGGTCACAAATTTAAATGTGCTTTGTAAATATGTTTGTTTACCCACTAATTATTATTAGGCAATTAATGGGTTTTAATCATTATAATGAAATGGTCATTGTGTGCATTAAATCCCACATTTCTTGTTGACTCTAGTAATTTGACCAACCCTTTTTTATTATTAGACAAATGTTCTAATCAGCTGCAATACATATAACATGCCAGTTTACTTAACCATATTTGCTTGAGGTTTGGATGCTTTAATGGAGCCTTCTGTTTTCTTTATTGACACTTCTGTTACTATTTGGTTATGTCATTTCCAGGCAACCCCCTCTTGTCTGAGTGATGGGATTCTCCCACAGATTTAAATTATTGTATCTCATCTCAGAGCTGCAGATTTTGCAGTTGATCAAGTCACCTTTCTGGCTGAGCATGTGTGCTTCTGTGGTGCAGACATTTAGATAAGGCTGAGTAAACAATACAGGAATCACTAAACAAAATGAAAGAAAAGCACTTACATTTAAGCTTCGACCTTGAGACCTACAAGGTCTTACTTTAGCCAGCTGAGGAGACTGTATAGACATGTACTCTATGTGGGGGAGAAAATGTTCTTGTGCTAATAGGAATGCATCATGTTTGACATTGTTAGGATTGAGGTGTATAGTTACAGTCGCACAGATCTCAGTGTAAATACAGCGCAAAAATTGTACCACAGCACTCGTTCTGCTTCAGTGCAGAAAAGGGCATCAGTTGAACTAAAGTTCACTTTTTAGAGAGATGGAAAGAAGGGGAATAGGACTCCAAATATGTCTTGTAGAAAGTGTAAAAATGTGTTTACCCAAGGAAGCAAGACTTTTTCATTCAGCACACCAATCTAGTTTTTTTTCTTTTCTGACTCCTGCAATGCGTGTTCTTTTGCTCCAGCTGCTGGGATGTGGGACTGGCTAGAGTGAAGGAGAAAGAGAATAAAAAAGGTTTGCTAGAGAAAAAGAAGTGATTTGTGGTAAGAGAGAGAAAGAGGTCGATGTGGTGGTGCTTTGAAGTTGAATGAATTAGGCTGTGTGTGTGTGTGTGTGTGTGTGTGTGTGTGTGTGTGTGTGTGTGTGTGTGTGTTTGTGTGTGTGTGTGTGTGTGTGTGTGTGTGTGTGTGTGTGTGCTTGTTTGTGTGTAAATCCCAAAAGCTAAGGAGGAGGGAGTTTAGTTCTTTGAAAGAGGGAACAGAAGCAAAGAGTGAAAGAGACAGTGAAGGCTATGGCCAAGGGACTGATGGACAGAGAGAGTGAGTGAGTGTGTGAGAGAGAGAGAGAGAGAGAGAGAGAGAGAGAGAGAGAGAGAGAGAGAGAGCAATCGAGCAGAGGTTTGAAGGCATCTCACTGGAGTTTTGGGCTGACTGACTGAAAAATCCTGCTTCATTCTTTAAATTATCTCTTTGTCTCTTATGTTTTATTACTTATCTGTTCAGCACTCTATATGCTTCTCTCTTTCTTCTACAATCGCTGAACCTGCCACAATTAATGGCGTTGATTTACATCCCAGATCCATTTAACAAGAATAAAACAAGTATGTTTTAAATTCTCTTTTTGTCCCCATTTTCTCTCTGTTGCTTCCTTTTAATTTTCCTCCCACACATTCTTTTACAACCCCCACACTGTCCCTCCTTCTCTTTCTCCATCCCTCCCTCTCTTCCTCATGTTTTCACTCTCTCTCTTACATACAGCATTCCTATACCCCACAAAAGGCTAAGTGTATGTATGGAGGCCCTCTTCCCCCTGGTCACATGAGTGCCTGACACCGAAAATAGGGCCCATATCATGGTGCCGCTATGATCTTTCTCTTGATCCTGCTCTAAATCCCTCTCCTCCTGTTGACGCTTGGAAATTTGACCATATTTACCCTAGAATAAATCACCCCCAGTCAATGTCTCAGCTCTGTTCTTAACGAGTTAGTTCAGTGAAATAAGTGAATCGTATTAAATCTATATTTGCCATCCTGACTGATTTAACAAGCCCTAGTGCGTGCGAATGTGCGAGAGAGAATTTGAGGTCCGTGTTGGAGTCGTGCTCTTGGCACACACTTAGAGAGGTTACTCCAGTTTGTGGACACATTAGCATCAGACCACATGGTACTGGGCCATTGAAAATAAGTGGCCCTTCAACAACATACTGAACACACACCATAGTCATCATAGATGATCTAACTGCAGACTTTATTAAAAAAATTGTTGTATTTTTTTTTAGATATAGTGAAGACTTTTTGGTTGTTGAATCCATAAATAACACAACAAAGAGAATAAATGTTGCAGATGGTTTTTGACGCTTTGCTTGACTGGAACGTTAAGTGTGGAGGGGTTGCTCCGTATGTGGGACATGTTTCCTTCAGATTTATTACACGTAGACAAATGGTGTTTGTTTTTGCAGGGTCTGTTCCTGTGGCCCTGCTCAAGACTCTGAGATGGTGTCTTTATGTAATCACGTATATAATCAAGTATGTGGATCCATCTGTAAAACAGAACAAGCTAGACTTGGATTTACAGAGAGTAAATTTAAACAGACTTAAACAGAGTTGAACAAGTGTTCTAGTGAGAGCATCTTATGTTAAAGTAATACACATAACATTGTTCTCAATATACTAATGATGTTTCATTAAAGTAAAGAACTGATACATCGGCAAAGGAAAGTGTAAAGAGAATATGCTTTCTTGTTGTAGCCTTATCACGACAGAATGTTAGATCCCACATGTCACTTCAAAAGGTGTGGAATTTGGGTGTGTGTGTCTTTTCCAGTGCCGTGATCTCTTGGGTGCCTCAAACAGCTGCATAAACAGCACTAAATCCTGGGCAGCCTCTCAGCCTGGCTGGGGGTCACTGTAAGGTCCGTTTCTTCTTACCTTTTTCCTTCCTCTTTTCTTACTCGTTCTCATCTTGCTTTATTTCTCAGACACTCTTTCTTTGTCTCTCCACTAAATGCCTATAGGCTTTACACTGTAAGAATGGTAAGAACAACATGAACTGAATTATTGGTACAAATTCAAATCAGTTGACGTTTGGGTTTTGTTATGTCTCATATAAGTGGACACTTATCACCTTGATCTTAATCCCTCAAATGGAGTTTTGCAAATGCAAAAAAATTGCAAGTCTGTGAAGAGGTGGATATGAGAAGAATTTGCATACTCCTTGTTAGACAGATAAAAAAAATAATATCTTTAATAATATTGGTTTCTATGTTGAAACTGGAAGCAGGGGTGACTGTAGGAACTCATGAATACATGAATCAAGAATTTAGTGCAAAAATATATTTTCTGAAGTTATCAATCATGCGTTCCTGTTAACAGCTTCCAAGTAGTTGTTTGACCCCCGTTCCCATTCATGTTTTGTTTTTTGACAAAACGAATACACTTTTGAGTGATGTGTGTCTATTGTACATGTTTACATTATACTCTGGAGCTGTCTCTCTAGTGATGGATCTGTTGTTTAGCAGCCTGAGGCAGTTTCCTCTCCGCAGTCTGGTGAGAAAAGATTATGCTCTCGAAAGGCTATTTCAATCCCATCCTGTCTGTGTTCAGGTTTGGGTTTGGGAGGGGGCTTTCAGGCCCTTACTGCAATACATGGTGAGGGTGGAATGAGTGTTATTGCAGGAATGCAGAGCAGCCTGCCACATCATGTGAGCCACACAGACCAGGGGAACCCCCATTGCAAACTCTTACAAGGTATCTTCAAATGTTAACAGTGTTCATTTTGAGCTATCTGAAGACTGATCAGGGGGCCTCTGCAAAATGTTTTTGAATTAGGACCCAAACTGGGATGCTGAGCTTCAGTGAGAGTAAAAGGTTCATTTATTCCCACAGTTTGTAAAGAATTTACTACCTTGGCATGCTGGAGCAAAGTGTCTGGTCTCAGTTTATCTGATGGCACTGATCTGATTATGCAGTGTTTGCTGAGAACAGTACCACTTTGCTTGCTGTTCTTACTTGTGTGTCCTCTTGGCTCTCAGCATAGCCTGCAGTGTTTGCGTTTCACAGATCAGCATGCTCACCTATCTGACAGATCAGCAGGGAATAACAGTGAACTGCAGCAGTGCTGGCAGGGATTTTTTTAAACCGTTGGTGTCTACAAGAGAAGAAACACATGAGTGTTTGCATTGCTCTAGAGCCCTCCTCAAGGTACCCTGCTGGATCAACAGAGAAACAAGACCCCTGGCTCGGAGCTCTTGACCCCTCTCTGGCTCCTGCCTGGCTGAATCTGAGGCTGCCCACTGGAGTTTTAGCTGTCAGCAAGATACTATCTAACAGGCTGCTTTTTGAAAGAAGGGCTTGAAACAGCTTGAGACATTCAGGAAATGTGCACTGAACTCCATGGGACATGGCAGCCATGACGGGAATGCTTAATTGTTGCTGAGTGATTTTTTCTCTTGAACAAAGTTCAGTCATTGCAGCCAATTTCCTGTCAGAATTTATTTCTTTTTGGTATTTTGCACCACTGTCTTCTTGCAGCACCATCTTACTTTTCTCTGTCTCTCTGTAACCTTTTCAATCCTTTATCCCTTATTCTCACACTCATATACGTATTTATTGTCACTCCACACCATTTGGCCATTTTGTCTCCATTTTAGTGGCACTTTAGCTTTTGACTTTAGCATATCTTTTGTGCAAAATCCTCACAGCCATTCCCCATACAATGTCATCAACTTTCAGCTAAGTACACCATATCAAAGCTGCGACAGGCTTGTGTTCCGTATCGTGTGTTTCATGGTAAAAAAAAAATAATTTAAACCCCAAACTGTTGGCTGTCACAGCAAAACAAGAAGCAGCAGGAAATTTGGAGAAATAAAGCAGGAATCTCTTAATCTCTTGTCCAAGTAAGAGGGGATTAAAATACCCCCCAGGGCCTCACAGCGGGGCCTCCCCCATCACCCCCCTGAAACCAGGCTCAATGGCACGCCAGGCTGAACACGACCCCGCTGGCCTCTGTTGGCCCGGCCCCGCTCTTTGGAGCAGGTCCTGAGCCCTGTCAGTTCACCCTTTTGTGGCTCGAATTAACCCCCTCTGCATCTCAAAGACCTTCCTTTTCCTCTGCTGCATTCTGCCCCCACTCATAGTTTCTCTATCTTACTCAAAACCCCTGATTAGCCTCAAACACCTCCATCTCCTTCACCCTAAATGTGGCATAACCCTTGTTGCTTCTCGCCAGCTGCTATTTAGTCGCCAAGTACATTTGCTACACATTAAACATTCCTGCTGAGAAATGTTTAGTAAAGCTTTCTTACAGCTTCAGGCTCCTGAGCTCAGGTTACTATGAGAAGCATGTTCTTCTTGTTTTGATGCAAGTTTATTCTGGGCTCTCCTGTTTTATCCCAACTCTTAAAACCAGGACAGTAGATAGATTCCATGCTCTAGTTGTGTATGGCTGGCATCTCATCCTGGGTGTATTACCACTTTGCACTTAAAGTTCCTGGGATGGGCTTTGGATCTAGAGTTACTAAAGATAAATGAAGAAACATTCTTTAGTTCTGAGGAGTGACATGTTGCATTAAACATAACACAGTACTTGAGTAGTAGCATGTATGAGATGCCATGTTTGAGTGGATAAAGCCCTTTCTGTCAAGAAAAAATAGCATTTCAAATCCCTTGTGATGTATTGTCTTAAATTAAATTAAACATGAACTCAGAGCAGACTTTCATTATTGCTAAAAGTTGGGAAGTATATTATTCTCATACTCAAGCCCATCATTCAGTATTCTGTCAGATTATTTTTTACCTACTTTCAATACTCTCTCCTCAGATCCTTTATTCAAAAAGGAAATTTTCTTTGTTTGTTTTTTTCAATTCATTTGCCTTTATTTTAAAAAATCCAACATAACAGCGAGTTGAGTGAGAGAGGCAAATAGCATAGATTTGGAAAAGAATACAGATTATAAATATCTCTGAGTGGGGGAAAAATGTCCTCTATTATAAACAGGAGCTGTAGCTGAAAGGCAGTCTGACATTTATTTTTATATTCCCACTTATTCCAGCAATCACTAATTCATGATCTCAAATATTGCCACAAATCTGTTTTTTAATCATATTAACCATAATCATGTATTAATCTCTATCTCTGAAGTAGATATGCAGCAAAAATCATTTTGTGTAACTGGATTAAATCTTATCATTATTTTCCATAGGCAATACATTTTAATTAATTAAAAACCTTCTTTTATAAAAAAAAACTTTGAGGAGAAAGCATTTTGTACATAAGGCAAGAAAAAAGTACATGCAGCTAGTTTATGATTTATTAGATGGTGATGTTTTAGGTGTTCTCTTGATAGATTTGGTTTAAATTATTTCTGCCATTATATGTATTTAATTATAAAAAAATGACTGTTTCAGAGCACAACTAGTACATATCATTAACAGAATTCTTATACAAACCACCGTATAGTCTCGAAGAACTTTGGCTATGAACGTAACTATTGTCAAACTAAAATTTCATGATAATTATGGGAAAAAAAATCTTTGGCAAACGGGTTTGCCAAGAGAGACATGAAGTAATCTTTCAACAGCAACATTACACTAATAAATCAGCCCTGCAGCATTAAGATCTCTGCCTGCTTCTTCGAAACATGTCTGATAACTGGCTCCATGCTCCAGCTGATAGTATCTTTGGGTTTATGTGATGGCTGAGAGTTTGTAGTTCCATATGAGGTTAAGAATGAGGTTCATGTATGGCTCTCTAAAGCACTGGGGCTCTGGCAAAGCACTTTAAAAGACATTCCCAGGAATCCTTGTGTGTTGTGTAAAAGACAACAGAAGCACTTTATAATTTGAGCAATTATACAGTAGTAAAGTAAATCAGAGTATTTATTTCAAAATCTAAAGGAAAAACAATACCTATATATTCAGGCAAAATTTGTAGTATTACAACCTGGAACTGAAATAGACCTAACTGGGATTATTTCCCATATTTGATTTACACATGTTTAGAAGTGTTAACGGTTCAAAGTATTTTAATTAACCAAAAATTCTATTTCAACCTTTGAGTAAAGACCACGTAGAAAGATCAGTGAATTTATTTAATTCATATGTGTACATCAGGTCAGTGTGGTTGAATTGCATTACATTAACACAATTTGTTTTTTTGCATCTAACATGCTTATGATAAAGCCCCAGGTTGCTGGTGTTGCTAGACAGCAACATTTCCTGCTGTGCTATTATCCTGCATTTTAATACTACAGTCTGTCTTCCCACTAGGGTCATTTCATAACATAATTGGATCATGTAAATAATGGCTGAATTGGTCACATTCATTTTACATAACTTAAATAGAAACATAGAAATCTTTTTAAATTCAATGCAGTATAAGCAATGAATCATATTTTGATTCGAAACATGATATATATGGCATTTTAATGTATGTTCTTTTAAATAGACTGACTGCAATATTCCCTTTTTTTAGCATAGTGCCTTCTTCTAGGATTACCCTATGTTTGCTTTCTTTAACTGTCATCCCTGACCAGTTTTCCAGTCCCTGCTGATGAAAAGCTTTACCACAATGTGATGCTGTCATCATGCTTCACAATGATTGTGTTTTCATGTGATGAGGAATGTTGGGACATAAAGTAAAAAATGTATATCATCAGAATTATTTTTTTTTTTTCACGTCTTTTAAGTCTATAGCATGTATATTGGGAAAGTGTTATGTTTCATGAAATTAAATGTACATGGTTGTCCTGTGAACAGCTTTTCCCACCAGGGCTGTGGATATCTTCAGGTCTTCCGATGTTATTCTTCACCTCTTTACCGCTTCTCTGAATCACACCCTCTTTGAACAGTCATTGACCAGTTGATAAATGTTTAAATTTTTTTTTTTTTCAGATTGTTGCTATTGTAAAATGTATTCCCTGGTTCCATTGGTTATTGGCTTATATTTCTATTTTAATTGTATTTAATATGTTTTGCAATACACCATTTTAATTCTGGCAGCACCACTTTGCAATTTAAAGAGCTATTTTTAGTAATACAAAGGAAAGTTCATAGTCCCCCTTTCTGTGCAGTGTTGAGTAATTAAAAAGATTTCATAGAGTTCATGTGCCTTTGTGCAAAACTATAAAAGAGAATATCACATTTTCTTTATGCCAAAAGTCACTTAATCTGTCTGGCAAATAACAGTGGCTACCCTCCTTGGCTAAGCACATTCAGAGATTTACAATGCCAGCTCAGAGGTCATGTGTGCTTGTTATACTGGCCTCTGAGTGATCAAGCAGCTGTAGTCAAACCGCAAGAACTGGACTTTATAGTAAGAGCTGAAAATGATTGACATTCAAATGTTAGGAAATATTAAATGCAGTTTGCAGACTGACTGAGATCCCTTCATGTAATACAAATGACAGATAGTTATTGTTTGGAATGATTAACATTATATTGTACTTTTTAAAAATGCATTCTTCTCTGTTTGTCTCTCTGTAGGGCTTCTGGATGCACCTGTAATGAAGCACTTTGTGGATAGATTACAATAATTTGGAAGGAAATAATATAGACAATATAGAAATAATATGTCTGCATAATATAGAAGACAATGCAAAATACTGGTCAGTGGAGTTAGTTTTAACAGCTAGAACAGCACCTTTTACAAGCAATATCATTTTTCCCAGTTATGTGTACCTATGTGATTAGATTCCCATAGTATGATCTTTCTTCTCTATGATATCTAACATTTTAATGACTGTGCATTGCTTGTAGGTAAATGTTACTGCTCACATACATACACTGTGTAGGGTTCTCATTAGCGCTCTGTTTGATCAGCTGGATTGTCAGACTGTTGAATTCGAAGGCCTCATCCAGCTCATATAAATCCACAACCACCCGCTCACACAACACTCCCACCCTTTTGTTGGCTCTGTTTATGCTTTGAATTTGAAATTCAAGGTGCAATTTAGGTGTGTGTGTGTGTGTGTGTGTGTGTGTGTGTGTGTGTGTGTGTGTGTGTGTGTGTGTGCGGGTGGGTGTGGGTGTGTGCGGGTGTGCACGCGCGCACATGTGAGCTGTGTGTAATATGCAATATGCTGCTGGTGAATAGCCAATGATGGACAAACATCCAACACATATGCTGTGATCCATGATGAAACAATTTACTTACAAATACAAATGTATTTATTTGGTTGATGCTTTTATCTAGAGTTTACTTACACATTAGTTGAGCAGTTAAAGGTTCAGGTGTATCCAAAATCAGATTCAGTCTTTTAGAGGTCTTTGTGTACTGTGGTTTAAAAAATAATTAGTAAAATGAATTCATTCAGAAGAGGGTGAAATGTGTGAAAGCTGCCCACTGTAACTAGATGCACTGTTCCCAATGTCTAGCCAGGAATAGACAGAAATAACAATAAAAACAATAAAACGCCAATGTATTGCAAAGCATGTTTAAAATAGGTTTGCAATCATTGTACTGGACGATGGCTTATGTCATATTTTATTGTACTATGAATATATAATGTGATTTATGTACTATTATACAGTAATAAGTAACAGTAATAGTAAGTTTAAATACATGACAGTTTATATTAAATTTATTAGGTATAACATTTATTCTCCTGTGTGTTTCATGAAAGCATAGCATATGTTATATTATGTTAGCAATATAGCTGCCACTCAGCTCACTGAGGAAAAATGTAATGAGTAAAGGAAAGATGCCCATACTCTTTCCTATAAAGGGCCAAAAATCACAGCTAATTGAGAAAGGTGGGTCTAAATTAAATGTTCAAATATACCAGATATTATAAATGTTCCTCTCATTTATTATTTAATAATATTTAAAATTAAAAAAAATGACATTACTCTGTAATTTAACTAATGCATTTTTAGTTTTAGTTAAGTTCAGTGACATTTACAGTACAATAAAAAATCTAATTTATTGTACTATTGAGTTTAATACCTAATGCAGCTATTCAATGAGCTCTAATGAGAGACATGAAGCTGGTCCTTGTTTTTCATAATTTCTTAATAATTTCATAATTCCCTTTTTTTCCATATTATATATATAATTATATATAGAACAGTTAACCACTTACCGTATATCACAATTTACATTTTGATATTTTCACACAGCCATCAAATCCATGTATTCTGTTTTACATAATGTACTTTCTTCAAATTCAAATTAATCAATGCTTGGTAAGTTATGAATTGCAAGGTCCTACAGTGGAAAATTATTAAAGCAGAGAAGAGCAGTGTGGTCTCTCTTTCCTCCATCAGGGACATTTACACTATATGATTGAACTGGCACACAGACACACAGACAAACACACACATAGAAACACACACACACACACACACACACACTTGCACGCGCGCACACACACGCACACACACACCACACACACAAACTTTCATTAAAATGTTTTTCACATATAACTGCCGCTCAACCACCAAATGTTTACATGTCAAATGTAAACATATATTTCTATATGGACAATTTATTTTCTCTAACACATTTACTATACTGGTCAGTACTGCACTGTCACTGTGTTTGCTGCCTTACTGTTTTGTGTTGTTTGCACTAAATGTTATTTGCACATATACACTTTATATTTTTAGTTTTGTGTTTTGCATCATCTTGTGGTAATTTATGTTGTTTCATGTAGCACCATGGACCAGGATGAGCAGTGTTTAGTTTTACTGTCTACTCTCTACTCTACAATAAATGGCTGAATTGACAACAAAAGCTAAATGACGTGGCTTATGCCACACACAATCCTCATGTAGCCTAAACTTGTATAAAGCAGATTTTTAATTCATGATGCTACATAATGCATAATGTTTATAAAAGACTCCTCACATCTTTTTTAAGCATTTGGCCAGAAAGTGCAGGGCTGTTTTAGATGTATTTTGTCTCAATATTTCTCATACTCTTTACACTGAAGGTAGATTGTATCTACTTGTGTATGTAGGATGTCTGAGTTTTTGAGCGATTCTGAGACACTGTTCCCGGTCATCCTCCATGCTATACTGAGCCAAAATAGCACTTATTTTCTTCATTAGATTCTTATTCTCTTTAACCCAGCCATTAGGGTTTCTCAAGCCAGTGCACTCTTAGTGCCGGTCCCAAGCCCGGGTAAATGGGGAGGGTTGCATTAGGGAGGGCATCCAGCCTAAAACATGTGCAAAATTATAAGTGGATCACGAACCAGAATTTCATACCGGATCAGTCGAGGCCCAGGTTACAAACAACCGCCACAAGTTTTGTTAGCCAACAGGGTACCAGTGGAAACTGGGCTACTGTTGGCTAAAGGAGGAGAAGGAGAGGAGGAAAAGTCTAAAGAGACAGCAGGAGAAGGAGAATTGTAGGAGAGTGGAAGTTAGGTTGGTACTTTATATGTTGGTACTATGACTGTTAAAGGGAGAGAGGTAGCTAATATGATGGAGAGGAGAAAGGTAGATATGTTGTGTGTTCAGGAGACCAAGTGGAAAGGGTCTATCATGGTGTGGATGGAAAGAGAAATGGTGTTCCTGAAGGAAGAGTACAGTAAAAAATTTAGTGGAGGTGAAGAAAGATTTTGATTGGGTGATGAACGTGAAGCTGGAAGTTGAAGGGGTGATGTTTAATGTCATCAGTGCTTTACTTGCTCCACAAGTGGCCTATGAGAAGGAGAAGAAGGAAAACATTTTGGCGTGATTTAGATTAAGTGGAGGAGAGTGAACCTAGGAAAGATGATTGGTGGTTGGGGCAGACTTTAATTGGCATGTAGATAAAGGGAACAGAGGTGTTGGGGAGGTGATGTGTAGGTATGGCCTTAAGGAAAAGAATGTGGAAGAGCAGATGGTGTTAGATTTTGCTAAAAAGATGGTTGGATGATGTGGAGATGGTGAAGCAGGAAGTGGATAGGATTAGTAAATAGGAAGTCAGAGCAGCTATTAAGAGTGGAAATTTAATTAATTAAGAAGAGTGGAAAGTCACGGGTAGGACCAGATGACATACCAGTAGAAGCATAGAGATGTTTAGGGAAGATGGCAGTGGAGTTTTTAACCAGATTGTTTAACAAGATTCTGGAAGGTATATAAGTATAGAGAAGGTCAGAAGGAGTTTCATTGTGTGTTTGTGAATTTAGAGAAAGGGTACGGCAGGAAACCTGGAGAGGTGGAGGTACACACTGGAGAGAAGGGGAATGAAAGTCAGTGGGGGTAAGACAGAGTACATGTGTGTGAATGAGAGGGAGGGCAGTGGAGTGGTGCGGTTGCAGGGAGAAGAGGTGGAGAAGGTGGTGGAGTTCAGGTACCTGGGGTCAACAGTGTAAAGTAATGGAGAGTGTGTAGAGTGGCAGGAGTGATTTGTGATAGAAGGGTATCTGCAAGAGTGAAAGGGAAAGTTTATGTAGACATAGTGACAGTTTATAGTGAGACCTGGGATGTTGTATGGTTTGGAGACAGTGGCATTAAGTAAAAGACAGGAGGTGGAGCTGAAGGTGGAAGTTGAAAATGCTGAGATTTTCATTGAGAGTGACGAGGATGGACAGGATTAGAAACGAGTTTATTAGAGGGACCGCACAGGGAAGATGTT
This sequence comes from Silurus meridionalis, assembly GCF_014805685.1. Taxonomy (NCBI): domain Eukaryota; kingdom Metazoa; phylum Chordata; class Actinopteri; order Siluriformes; family Siluridae; genus Silurus; species Silurus meridionalis. Next base: position 21,195,381 of record NC_060886.1, read on the forward strand.
TTGGGGACAAAGTGAGAGAGGCCCGATTGAGAAAGTTTGGATATGTGCAAAGGATGGACATGGGGTATATCGGTAGAAGAATGCTGAGGATGGAGCCGCTAGGAAGGAGGAAAAGAGGAAGGCCAAAGAGGAGGTTTATGGGTGTGGTAAGGGAAGACATGCAGGTAGTTGGTTTAAAAGAGGAAGATGTAGAGGACAAAGTAGTATGGAGACAGATGATCTGCTGTGGCAACCCCTAATGGGAGCAACTGAAAGAAGAAGTAGAAGAGAGTCCTGTGACCTTTGTGGTCACACAGAGGCCACAAACCATCTATAATCTCCTTAGTTATTTAACACTAGTGCACATTGTGCTTCATTTTAACATGCTTGAAGGGATTATCATGACTTTATAATGAACTACAGGTTCATTTTGAGGCCTCCTCCTACAGCTTGCTTTCATCTAATTGGATTACTTAGACCTCAGTTCTTATGCCTGCTTTAATTAATTAGCCATTGCTGATTATTAAAATATTTATGGGAGCAACAAGTTAAAAAATACATTTGAACATCATTCCTAACCATCTACTGTATGTAGAATATTGATTTGTTTTGTTTTTATTATTTGTTTATGTATTTCTCCACCCATTTGTGTTAGATTTTTTAATTACTTGGAATTCTCCGATACAAAGATGAGAATGTCACCACAAAAAGCCAACGAAGAACAGCATAACATGGCAAAAAAACTCTTTAAAAGTATCAGGGATCAGTAGGACAAAATTCGAACTGTCAACTTTGTGTTTTCTTCCATAACCCTAAAATTTCAAGCGTACATGTATGAATATGTGTATCAGCTACAGTATGACACACTTTGAGATTGCGTTTTCACTTTTCCAGCCCCTTACTTCTCCAGCTGAGACACATCTAAATTCCTTTATACTTCATTATCTTCAGCATGTTTCACCTCTTTCTTTCCCTCTCTTTTTCTGTTTTTCTCTCTCTATATCTCCCTTTATTTTTCTCTCTCATTCTTTGCTAATGAGTGTTTCCTCCAGCCTTGAAAGCCTCCTGCTGAATTGTGACAAAGTGCTTTATAGCCCTGGCTGTAAATACTTACCCACAGTCCCTGTAATGGTCAGTGTGAATGGACAATGTTGTCCCATTTGAAGCCACTGACCTTCCAACACACACACACACACACACACACACACACACACACACACACACACACACACACACACACAGCCCTATCTTTTTTATTTACACTGTCTTTTTTGCAGCTATAAAAGGTTTTTTAGTTGTGTGTCTGAGTGATTTAGAGCAGAGCCCCCATTTGAGGCTATCATTCAAGGATGAGTCACCAGTAAAGTTTAGATGCTAAACGTTTTGCAGGCCTGTCCTAGACTGGTGTCCATTTCCTGTTGTAATTATCAATCAATACATGATACCTGTTGATTTTGCAACATTTTTGCAACACATTTTCTTTTGTAAAGCAGCTGTAAGTTATGACACAGAGCCATGACAGAATTGTTGCCCATAGGGTAGCAAAATAGAGCTTACTAACATTTGGCAGAGTTTAATTCTAGGAGATCTTAGAGCATAGAGGCTGTGTCCTGGCCCAGTGCTCTGACTCCAGCTTGCTGGGATATGATACACATGACAAGTATACAGAGGTGGAAAGTACACACATCCTTCACTTAAATAGAAGTACAGATACACATGTTTTAAAATAGTCTGTTAAAAGTAGAAGTACTGACCCTAAATTTGTACTTAAGTTAAAGTAAAGAAGTTTGGGCTTTGATATGTACTTAAGTAAAAAGTAGTCATTACTATTACCTGTTTTAGTGTCATGCTGGTAACTGGACCTCACGTCATATTAATATTAGGGGTGTCAATTGATAAAAATATTCAATTGTAAATATTTGCATGATTGTCATGGAGTTTACTCACGGTTAATTGCAACTTAATCACACATTTTTATCTTTTTTAAATGTACCTTAAATGAATACTTTTTAAATAAGTTTTTAATACTAATTTTTTTTTTTTATATTTGAGTAAAGAAAGGATGTTGTGAATAAATGTGTTCCATTGAAGGTTTTATATATATATATATATATATATATATATATATATATATATATATATATATATATATAGTACAGACCAAAAGTTTGGACACACCTTCTCATTCAAAGAGTTTTCTTTATTTTCATGACTATATGACTATGAAAATTGTAGAGTCACACTGAAGGCATCAAGGGCTATTTGACCAAGAAGGAGAGTGATGGGGTGCTGCGCCAGATGACCTGGCCTCCACAGTCACCGGACCTGAACCCAATCGAGATGGTTTAGGGGTGAGCTGGACCGCAGAGTGAAGGCAAAAGGGCCAACAAGTGCCAAGCATCTCTCGGGGAACTCCTTCAAGACTGTTGGAAGACCATTTCAGGTGACTACCTCTTGAAGCTCATCAAGAGAATGCCAAGAGTGTGCAAAGCAGTAATCAAAGCAAAAGGTGGCTACTTTGAAGAACCTAGAATATGACATTTTTCAGTTGTTTCACACTTTTTTGTTATGTATATAATTCCATATATAATTCCACATGTGTTATTTCATAGTTTTGATGCCTTCAGTGTGAATCTACAATTTTCATAGTCATGAAAATAAAGAAAACTCTTTGAATGAGAAGGTGTGTCCAAACTTTTGGTCTGTACTGTATATTGAATTTGATACACTACGTTACTGTAAATTGCTCTGTTTTGATCAATTTTGTACTGTAATTTGTCAAATTACAGTATACTACCCCATACTGATCAGGGGTCACCAGCCTTTTTGAAACTGAGAGCTACTTCTTGGGTACGGATTAATGTGACGGGCTACCAGTTTGATACACACAGTTTTCAGTTTGATCTGAAATAACAAATTTCCTCAATTTACCTTTTACTATATGTTATTATTAATAATTAATGATATTCATCTATGTGAAGACACTGATCATTTTAATGATTTCTCATAATAATTATCAACAATGATTTAAAAAAGTAGGAAACAGCTATTTTTAGAAAAGGCCCGCGGGCTACTCGTGTTTTCCTTGCGGGCACCACGTTGGTGACCCCTGGTCTATGTAAATAATATTGTGTTTTGAAAAAGAGTAGTACTCAAAATTATTTAATAAGACTTAACAGATGTGTTTTGGTAGTAGTCATCTGTCACCATCAGCATCACGGTCAAATTCAGCTTAAACATATCATAAGTCAAAAACCTGTGGCATCCCTAAAATTATCATTTAGTTTCAAATCAGAATTAAACTTGTAGAATTAGAATTCAACTCTTTTGTGTTCCTCACATTTAACTAGTTTGGTCAAGGCACATAAAAATGACAGTTAAAAAGTAGATAACAGATCAGAGCTCTTAAGATATTTCATGGTGTCTTTAAAACTCTAATTTTAAGGCCCAGCAGTGATAGCTTTGTGGTCAAGCTCACAACCATCCAATCTGTAGTCTAGAGTCCTTAATACTGACTCACCACCACCTGGTTAGTTTCATTGCTTTATATCACATGTCCTTGATGTGATTCACTGGATCGGCATGACTTTCATAGGAATAAAATTCATTTTAGACAGATTTACCGTTCACATTGGAACATCAAGACCTACACATGTGGCTACACCTCTGGGCTAAGAAGCAATACTCAGCACTCTTGAGAAACAATGGTATTTCCAGAACACGTACACATTTGCAGAGTTTTCAGGGGTTCAAGAAAGTTTAATCCAGAATTGACAATGTCTATATCTAAATCTGAAAATATATAGTGATTTATATGTAAATGATTAAAAAACACATGCTTGTCTGAAGTGGTTCAATCAGCCTTTGACTTACACTTTTCCAATTATACACATTAATCATTTCAAACAACAGCAATTTTAGTTCATTTTGGCTCAGGCTTCTGAATTAGTTGAACATCAAAGAGCTGGCAAGTGCAAGCCAGTAATCACTCTCGAGTTCAGAAGTGCAAAGATTTCTGCACTTAATTTGCATCACTCCATCAATATTTGAAGACTTACTCACAGGTGGAGTTGCATCCAGAACAGAATACTTCTGGATGCACTGGTCAGGGTGATATGATGGTGTTTTTTGAAAGGGGTTGTGTGTTGGTCTCTTCCCTTCTTGACTGTTATTTTTCCTTGTTTTTGTTTATATAGTTCTGTTTATTTACAGTCCTAGAACCAGATGATTTTGGCATCTGGTACTCTAGTGGCTACAAACCCTGTTGGTTTGGCGGATTGTTTTATTTTGGGGGGGTGGTACACCTCAGGCAGTCAGGCTGAGATCCCCTCCTCCACCTACTGACACACTGAGAAAGGTTATGCTAATGAGTGGGGGAGGGCTGCTGTGTCTGCTAACAGAGAATCCTTTACTCCCCCCCACAGAGGAACCCATCTGCTCCAGCATGGTGTGAAGCACAAAGATAGCACCAACCAGTACAGGAATGAAACCTGTTTCTTCTTTTAACTTTGCTCTCCTTTTCTGCCTTTTGCTTCATTTTCTATCCAAAAATCCAGGTGTATTTAAAGAAATCATAGCAAGGTGTTTAAGTGCTGGTTGTACAGACTGAAAGATGTTTTCTCCCCTTTTTTAAGGTCGAAACATTAGCTTTCTGTGGTCTCTCCCCCACCTCCATTCCATCCCATGAGCCATTCCCACGACAAAAGGCCGTTTTTACCCCCTTTGGTTCACCAGACTCTGCCATCTCCATCAGAAAGAAGAGTTGTAGTTGACATGCTAATTGCTGGGGGGGTAAAGTAAAGGAATGCATCACAATAAGGCATCTCTTCTGTCATGTTTCCACCAAAATAATGTTTATAATGGCATTTAAATGAAGGTCATTTATTTCTATTTGATTAGATGTAATGGATTTCAGCTTTGATTTTATGGGGAAAAAAAATAACCGTTAAACATTTTTTTCAGAGCTATTGTATGATGAAAAACAGTTAGGTTACTATTCGCGTTTTTTTCATTATGAAGCTGTTACTGAGGTATACTAACCATTTTTGGATGAAAAAAGCAACTTCAAGTTATTATTTATTTATTTATTTATTTATTTATTTATTTATTTATTTATGAGACCAAATAAGATAGGGCAGTAATATAATGAAGTCATACATTTAAAAAATATATCACCACTTTTTTATTTCTTAAAAGTGACCTGAACATAACATATGAAGTATAAATATATAGGTATTTTTCATGATTAATAAAGAAAATAAGAAATGTTTCTTGAACTTTGCTCTTTCAAGTTCTTTCAACTTTTAACTGTAATGTCATGCACTGCACAGGATTTAAGTGAAATTAATTGAGGAAAAATCTAAGTTTTTGGTGTGTGTGTGTGTGTGTGTGTGTGTTCAGCCATTTGTCTGCATGAGTTAATAGCTGTGGAAGTGAGGAGCAGGCCTCTGGAGAGCAGGTCAGAGTTGTCGTGCTGAGAGAGCAGAAAGCAGGCCTGGGCCATATGGTCAGCACTGTTTCTCCTTCTGATTCATCATCCGCTTACTCCAGCATGGCTTCTCCAGGCCATGCTTCACTGGGTCAAGTTCACTCAGTCTGCAGTAATCAGTTTCCGGGAGTTCAGAGAGATCGCCACATGGCTGAACTTCTACCAGCCACATAGATTAGTGTCATGACATTTTGGAGAATAAAATTTATTCACATCTGACATGTGCAAAACCACCTGTCTGATCTAGCATGATAGACGGTCTCACTTTCAGGCAAATCCTATGCTGATTATTATGTCATATTTCTTTTTGAGCTCAGATTCTCTCTCGAAAAGAGGTGAATATCAGGATCCAATGAGAGGAAACGCATCCAGTCAAAATGAAATGTCATCCGAAGCTGTAATGGAAATGCACATTATAATTCTATACAAATGAATCCAGAGCTCACACTGGTAACAAAGTCTAAGATAATAAAAATATTATAATAACCCCCAATGTGTTTCATATACAGTTACACGAGTATGACCAATTTAATTAAAATGACATATTTAAAACCAATCTGATAGATGATAATTTTATTTAATTTTCTCTGACTCTGTTGGACAAACAGCACTGTGTTACCAGGCAATGTAAACATGTCAAATTTAAACCTTTTTCGGGTGCAGAGAAAAATCCGTTCACTGTATAAAGAGAAACCTTTCTGTGTTGAAAGTTTTAGTGGGCTTGCAGCACTTTTGTCAATTAGCTAGTTAATCACAAAATGTTTGCTTTTTGATGAAATATCAGCACCAAGTAAATATTGCAGATTGCATATTTTGTACTATGATCTTTGTTGAAGTAGGATCATTTCATTGAATTATGCTTAGTCAAGCAGTTGGTGGCCAAACTATGAAATGTTGGATACTGGGAAGAACAGTAGCTAATGAATGAATAGTCTGATTGATCATTCTAATATTTGTCTGTATGTGCGCTTAAACATTTTATTTCTAATATCTCTTAACAAACAATTGGGTTGTGCATTTGCTGTTGTGGAACATCTGTGATGTAAGTTTTTGTTGTCACTTGCATTATAACAGCTACAGTCATTTCCTAATCAGACTCTTTATTCTTCTCCCCAGAAATTACAAGGCTTCTGTCTCAAAGACTCTCCTTTCTTGTTACATTAATGTTACAAAGTGCATATGCATGAGAATCGTTCAAAACTACTAAATAACTTAACTATACCAAGATTTATGTGCAGCACTTGTCGTACAAGCGCCTGTCTAATATTAATTTGTGAATTGTCATACAGCCAGATCTATGCTCAAAGCTGCTGATATAGAAAATAACTTTTTGGTCCAATCACAGTTGAGAATTCAACAAAGTTGTAGAATAAATAAATGTAATGGTTGCACTAGTTAAAAATTAAGATAGTTTTACACTGGATTGATCAAACTCTATACTTTTCATATTTTGTGCTTTCTGTAGTTCTCAGATAAAAAAAATATTTCAAATGTAATCAAATATTTTTCTTAGTAGTGTACTTCAAATGCTTCCGTATCCCACAAAAAGCTACAGCTGCAGCTTCTAGTGAAACCTCAAATGATTATGTGGCTGGTGTGTTTACATTACAGTAGCTTTTCGTAGTTTTGTAACAAGGCCAAAGCACTTAGTGGATGAAGAAATGTACACAGTGTGTCTGGAAACAGTTTGTGTTCATCAGTAAACTCAAAAGTATCCTGCCTGAGATTTTCTGGGTCTGTGAGATAGGGGAAAATATTGGTAACATGCTGTGAGGTGGAGCCCCAAATCAGATTACATGTAAGATTCTTAAAAAAGCTAGGGTCAGCTTTGCATGTATCAACGTATACTGCTTTGTGTGCTCTGACACAATGCACTTAATGGATTTCAATTTGTGCACAGGGATATTGTCATGCTGCAGCAGGTTTGGGTCTCCTAGTTCAAGTGAATCCAAAGGCATCCTATGCAATTGTGTGCCTTCAACTTTGTCGCAATAGTTTGGCATAGAACCACATATGGCTGGAAAAAGGCAGTTGTCCCAATTCTTTTGTTCATATAGTGTATGTATAGTGGTCTTGGCAATGGTCTTCACAGATGTCATTGTGGCCGAATTCTGGAAGAAAAAAACAGTGGGTAGTTTTTCTATCAATAATATATTGCCATCTTTACTTGAGGAAGACAAGTCAAGTGCTTTATAGTCATTTCAAAAATATGCAGGTGGTTCAGTACAGTGTAAAAAATAAACAAGTCACCATGGTTCTACGACACAGAACTCATGTTTGTGCAGACCTACACAGAACTGCATATAGTACACTAATAATAAAAAAGCCCACACAGAAGAACTGACACTGGTAAGAACAGAGCAGCGCAGAGAAAGTTCTAGTCTAACGGAAGTGAAGTGTTGTTTCCATTTAATGATACATACAGTAGTTGGAAATATTAATTATTACTAGAACTATTATATCTTTTACTAGCATTAATTTGTCTCACTGGCTACTTTACTAACTTTGACTTAGTTGTCAGCATGCACAGGTCATTTGAATTAATGAGACAGTGTAGGAGTATCTGCTGCATTGTTGAAAAATGTCTGAAACTTTTCTCATGCATCCAAAGTCATTCACTGGTCAGGTTATTCACTGGTTACACCCATGTTACAGTACTTTTATACTTCTTTAAAACTTGACAGTAATGTGTGTTTAGTATCTAACTATAAAGATATATTTTTTCAGTGGATCACGAATTGAAATCTGTAAATGCAACATTTTCTAGTCTGTGCAAAATAGATTGCAATTTTAATGATTTTAAATCAGTAAAAGCCATTGATTTATAAATTGTACAGTACAAATAAAATAGAAGAGCTCAGAATTTGGTCATTTTTGAAAGGTGTTTTCAGACCACTACAAACACTGTACCAGGAGTCCTATCAGCTTGAGCTTGCCACTTCATTCCTCATTCTGTGTTAATTTCCATCCTTTGCTTTAAACTTAAATGCTATTAGCACCTCTGCTGCAAAATTAACAGCACTTAGAAGGTGTTCTGACCCATTGTTCAGAAGTTTACCTTTCATCAGGGAATGAATCCACATCTCCTGTGACTGAGAGAAAGAGAGACAGAGAGAGAGACAGAGACAGAGACAGAGAGAGACAGAGAGGGTGAGCTGATAATCATGGCTTTGATTAGATTTGCGCTCTGCAGGCAGCACAGTACAGATACTGACTCTGTAAACAAGCATATCATTTCACAATGGCTAGGAATGTGTGCTGATTCAGCACAGCCACTAAACTATCTATATCTAAATAAATGATTATAGTTATGTGATTGTTCAATTGATGTTAAAAGACTGTTATGAAGAAAGATGCTGAGGAATAGTTTGAGATGAATAACAGCACTGAGATGTGAGACAATGCACCCCCTGCAGGACAAAGAAAAGCATAACACTCACACATTTGACCTTTAGCTTTGTCAAGCGGGTTTGGTTTGAGAGTAGAAGTAGGTGAGGTGTGCATGTTCCCACCTCAGTCACTGTACAAATGGTAGTGTAGGAGGTGAGGAGGTAGAAACATTTGCAAAATCTCTCACCTTTATGGTGCGGGAGAGACGAGGGTGTTGGAAGTAGGGTGGTAGTTGTTAGGTTGGGGATCAACACATGGAGCTAACACTGGGCTGACATGTGTTTGTCTATTCCTTTAACTGGATGAAAGCAGGAAGGATTGATTGTTGCCACACTCTCATTACTAACACAATACACATGATCAAACTGGCTTTAATTGGAGGTAAATAACAAGGGTTTGTTTAACATTTGGTTGTAGTCAAAACCTCACATATTTTGAAAGCAGTATAAATAATATGTGCAATTCAAATATGTGTTCCCTGGTTAAGATGTAGTTAGTAGTTAGATGTAGATGCATGGTACTTATTAGTGTTTTGCTCAGAGCATCTCACAGCTGAATAATAAATATTTGTTTCGTATTAACCAACTTGTCACTAAATCCATCAAATGTCTTATTTCTATATAAAAGGAGAATGGGGTCAGAGCTTACAGAAAACATCATTTTTTTCCCCTCTTTGTGATGGCACATGTACGTGCTGCTAAATGAAATGAGACTGTGTGTGTGTGTGTGTGTGTGTGTTGGATGGTTCTGTCTTTAAGCAACATTTATCTGGCAGCATTTGATGTGTGCCTGCCTGTCAAGCTCGACTCCCACAAGCAATCTGAATTTGAATCCTGAGCTGAATAATTATGATGAGGAAAAAGCCATCTGGCTGTCTTACTCTCTCCGTCTAAATATATTCATATTTACTCTAATGATTAAACATAAATATATTCATATTTTTGTTCTGTTCATTTAGGACCAGGCAGGATTTTCATCTTTATGCAAACAGCAATTTAAATAGAATGTTAATAGGTACTGTACCATGTGTGTGTGTGTGTATGTGTGTGTGTGTGTGTGTGTGTGTGTGTGTGTGTGTGTGTGTGTGTGTGTGTGAGGCCCAGTCCAAGGATAGACAGAACCCCTGGGGAGACAACCATCAAGCACAGGTGTCATGTGACCAACTGGTGTAGCACTTTTATCCCCTCACAGCACCCTGTGTGCCCATTACACACACACACACACACACACACACACACACACACACACACACACACACACACACATACACATCATACACCCTTCATACACACTCCCCCACTCTGACACTAGTCTGTCATATGCAGTGCACTGATAGGCTCAGTCACACTCACAGTGACTGCACATGAAGAGGTGACGTGGCGTTGTGGCTGCAGCTGTTTCACAGTCTCTCTCGAATGGCTTTACTGACTGGCCAAATGTCCCACCTGTGTAGACAACATCAAATAAAGATACACACACACTTCATTAACTATGCAAAGAGATTAAAAACAACATCACATTCATGTGTCTGTAAACAAAAGAGTCATAAAATGCAACAAAATGATAATCGCAATGGTAATATTCATAAGTGAATTTGATTTTGTAGTTTGTTTATTGGTATTAGGAGCTGAGAAAGCACAGAACCTGACCTTGAGTATTATTTAAGTAGACTTTCCGTGGTGTCATTAAACTTAATAAATCGATAAACAAACAAATACAGTAAATAAATAATTACATAAATACATGAATACATGAATACATTTGACAAATTTATTAGATAATTTTCCTCATCTTGACCGTCACCTTTTTAAGATCTTTTCTTGCTAGCTACTGCTGGCAAGAAATGTAAAAAACATTCCCAGCATGTGGGAGATTTTTCGTGTGTGTGTTTTCACTATATGAAATGGAATGATCACTTGTCTGTATGTATATCTCAAACAGGAGAGAAAGAGACAGAGAGGGAGAGAGAGAGGGAGAGAGAGAGAGAGAGAGAGAGAGAGAGAGAGAGAGAGAGAGAAAGAGTAAACAGCTCTGTGTCTCATCACTAGCCGCATTCTCAGCAGAACAGAAGGAGAGTGCTCATCACATCGATAATACAGAGAGCTGTCAAATCTTGATAGCTTTTACACATGTATTTGACTAACACCCCAATAACACACATGTGTCTCACCCTCATAAACAGTCCTATAATACCCTCCAGTGCATTATGATTTATTCTTGAATGTGAACAGGCTTCAGAGAAAAGCCCACTCTGTAGGAAAGATGTGTGCTGCTCTGCACTGCATCTTTAGTGACCCGAATACAACTGTGAACAAAAGCTTTTTTGGCATTTGCAATTTGAACCCTTGGGTTATTCCAATATAATATATATTACTTTATTGTGGTACAATTAATATATATCCGGTCTTCCTATAACAGGTTATTAAATATTTTAGATGCTGGACACTGGAGAGATTTATATACCTAAAGCGTGTTCAGTTTTGATTATAGTATCAGAGTACTAATGTACAACTAATTTCACCAGGTAGTCCTCCCTTGCCATCATTTCCCTTTAAGCGGCATAGTGTATTTTCTGAGAGACAAAAAAGCTTTGGAACTTTAGCACAACACAACCAGTTCTTATGCTGCATTCAGCTTAACACAGAATTTTTTTCCTTGTTTGAGGTTGGAAGTTATGATTTATGACCTTTATTGGAATTCTTATTTAGTTAAGGGTAGCAGTACCTGCTTACTCATTGCAGCTCTATATTAATCATTAGCACCAGTTGCTAAAGTGGGATGAAGTCCAATTCCAAGTCCTTGATGGCATTCTTAAAAAAAAAAAAAAAAAAAATTGACTGACACAAGGAAAATTCATGCACTATTGGCGACAGTGACTTATGAAGGGATGGAAATCTTTGGGAGCTTTGTTGCTCTGTGTCAAGATGAATGCATTTAAAGGTGAGTAGAGGAATTATACAAGTACAGAGGCTATTGATAAAGTACAGTTTCCAGTACTAAGTGTTATAAATCTAGTAGTTTGTCTAGACTTTATTATTTTAAGTCTTGGTTTATTATTCATCTATGTATATTCATTTATAAATTACAATATTTACTCTGATTTCTCTAAGTTACTATAAAATCACTTATAGTAAAAGATGTGTAGTTGCATGAATATGGAGAATATTCATCTGCAGCTCCATCAGCAAGAAAGCCCAGCAGCGCCTCTACTTTCTGACAAGGCTGAGAAAAGCCCATCTCCCTCCTCCCAGCCTAACCATGTTCTATAAAAGGGACCATCAAGAGCATCCTGAGCAGCTGCATCACTGCGTGGTTTTGGGAACTGCACCGTCTTGAATCGTAAATACCTACAGAGGATAGTGAGGATAGTTGAGAAGATCATTTGAGTATCATGGGGGAGTGGTAGTTTAGGGGTTAAGGCGCTGGAATTCTGATCAGAAGCTTGGGGGTGCAAGCCCTGTTATTGCGGAGCTGCCACTATTGGGCCCTTGAGCAAGGCCCTTAACCCTCTCTGCTCCAGGGGTGCTCTATCATCTCTGACAAAAAAAAGAATTTTACTGTGCTGCATATGTGACAAATAAAGTCTATTCTTCATTTTATTCATAATGCCATTTACACCACATGCTGCATCCACAAAGCCACCAGCATAATGGACAACCCCACACACACACTCTTCACCCTTCTACCATTAGGAAAGAGGCATTCAGGCCTCACATCCAGACTGTGCAACAGTTATTTCCCTCAAGCCAACAGGCTCCTCAACACACAGAACTCAACTATATCAAACTCTCTCTCTCTCTCTCTCTCTCTCTCTCTCTCTCTCACACACACACACACACACACACACACACACACACACACACACACACACACACTCAACTGTGTCACTGAAATGTACAACCTGAACTCAAACACACACTCAATATTTAAAACACATTCATGTCTTCAGCACCACCCATATTATATTATTACACTGTTTTACATGCTGTTTTGCACCTCTCGATTGCTGCTCTTGCTGTTTTTGCACAACATTGTTTTTATGCTTATAAATACAATCTTGTTTGTACTTATCTTTTGCACATTGTACTGTATAGCATATAATACAGTAGGTTTCAAAGGTAGTCAATGTAATGCTGTGCAAAACAACTGGATTATAAAAAACTACATTTAACCCATCATAGTATTTCATGTCAGCTGGCTTCTACTTTGCAATGCAATGAAGTAGTTTATTATGTTTTAGTGTTTTTGACATCTCTAGATACATTTATAAATTATATGGCTTAGACTGACAGAGACAATATCTTACTCAAGTGGCAACAATTAAAGCATGGATCTTGTTGAAAGCTGCAACATCCTCGTCTTTGTTGATTTTTGATTCCATTTTGTTTTAAACAGACAACAATAGCTATGTCTGTTTTCACTCATTACTATTTCCTGTTTACAGCACACCTCCAAGTTGATGGACAGCCTGCAAATAGCTCCTACCGGTCAGAATCTCCTACTGGTTTGAGCATTTCAGTCTTATTGGATAGGTTTGTCTAAATATAAAGCCAATATCACACCCTTTTCTGTGTTTTGAGCAATAACATTTATATACTGTTAAATGTCTTTCCATTCTACACTCAATTTTAGGACCTGTCCAAAAATAATGACAAATAATGAGAAATTTACATGGTGCAGAAAGTATTTAGCAAAGTCAGCTAAATTAATTATTAATTAATAATTTTCTACTAACATTACTTGTGTATATGTTTGGCAGAAAGAGCGACAGCAAGTCTTTTTTTCTAAACATTAATTAGCAATTTCTGCGGCTTATCTGCAAGAATTAAGTCGCTACTGATCACATCAGGCATTACACCATGTTCAAAGAAATGTCAGTTCTTCTTTGGTCCTTGGTCTCAGTCTGAACCCAGACTCAGAGGAAATATCAGTTTAGAACATACTTTAAAAAAAACATTGTGAATTGTAGCTAGGAGGTGGCAGTAGGATGGTTAGTGTTTTAATGAATGTACAGAATACAAAAAATAAACATGATTATAATGAGTTACAATTCAAGGTGGTATGAGAGAACGTGCAGCTCTTGTTTTTCTCTAATCTAGCACACCATGTTCAGTTCAAGGTAATTATTTCATGAGCTGCATTAGCTCCAGACTTAACGCATCACTAAAAATTCTTAATTTCAGAGAAAGGCTCTGGAGAAGTCTGCATCTGTGCATTTATTTCCTTTATGATTAATACACAGTGCTAATGCCAAATCTAATTCAGACTGTTTTAATTGATTTTGGAAGATAACATTTCAATAGGTTTTTTATTAACTTGAATTTTAGCACAAGTTCACTGAAAACTTTGGTCAGCATTTTTTTATTTGATGTGTGCTTTAATTTTCTTGGGGATCCTTTTCTTTATTTTTCATGTTGTGATATTTTAATCCTTAATGTAACACATGTTGATTAACCAAATACATCCTGTTGCCAAAAGATTATTGTTTATTAAGCATAATGCTGAAAGCAGCAAAGCAAGTTGGGAAAGGTGGGCCCCAACCATGCATCCCTTCCCCATATTTCGAACAATGGCCGAACAACTCTTCAAAATGTCCCTAAAATATAAGAATAGCTGACTGTACTATATCTCTTATATCTAATATAGAAATTTAACCTTGTATGGACATTTGGCTGGTGTCAAATAATAAACTTCAAAAACCTTTTTATACCACATTTAAAAACAACAAAAAACAATCACAAATTCCTTTTAATTACTATTAACTTAAATTACTAATTTAAATTGGTGTGTGTATGTTTGTATGTGTGTGTGTGTGTGTGTGTGTGTGTTGAGTCAGTTATAAAAGACAGATATGTTTACAAATACTGTATTAATAGATCTACACATATGATATTTGGCAGACACCCTTTTCAGAGCAACTTACTTTTATCACATTCATTCAACTGAGCAGCTCTAGAGTTAAGATCCTTGCTCAGGGCCCAGGAGTGGCTGTCTAAAGTTTTGCACTTGGAAATATTTCTAATCGAAAAAATGTTGCGTTCTACAGAGAACCTTTAAGGTGATGTTTCTCCAACATCCACAGCCATCTTCTATGGTGTGGTCTGCTGCATCTCTACTGCAAACAGGAAGAGACTGGACAAGCCTATCAGGAAGGCCAGCTCAGTCCTGGGGAATCCTCTGGACAATGTACAGGAGGTGGGAGAAAGAAGGATGTAGCTAAACTATCATCATTGCTGGAGAACGACTCTCACCCCCTGTATGAATCATTGTTACATCCTAAGCGATACAGACGGTCTTTTCTCCCTGCTGTTATTAGACTTGACAATAAGACCTGCTCCCAGTGAACCAGCTACTAAAAAAGTACAATAACATATATATAATAATAATAATAATATATAATATATAATAATCTTAATATGTTATGGTTTTATATGACACTGTATTTAAAAATCAGAAACAGTCCTTTTTTTTTTTTTTACCTCTATCTGCTCAAAATACACAGAGGAGAATAAATCATGTTAGGCATTTTTTTAGCAACACACTAGCCAGCTAACTGTGAACCTAAGTGTCGAATTTCTGAAAGTTATGATTAATCTCTAGACATTTTAAATCCTTACATTAACTCTAACCAATATGCTTGTCTGACTCTGTATTTCATTGTATGCTCCTTACAAATGTTTCAATGTAAATGCAAATATAAATGCAACATTTGATTTTAAATGTAGTGTTATTTCTTTTGCCTGTCAGGACTGCTCACTGTAGGCTGCTGTTTTCCCGTAGAGAGAGAACAGTGACATGATTTTGCTGCAGCTCTGAGTATGAATAACACCGTTTGGCCTACCTGGAGCTGTACAATGAGATTATCCCTCTTCAGTGGAGCTGTATGAATGAATCCTCTATGGCACGATGTAATGCATTTAGTAGTAGAAAGAGTCCCCAGTGTGTTGGGCTGCACCTGCTGTGTGTGATTATGTGAGGGATGCTGTGGTCTGATTAGTAGCTGGCACTGGGTTTGGCAGACTGTGTGTGTGTGTGTGTGTGTGTGTGTGTGTGTGTGTGTGTGTGTGTGTGTGTGTGTGTGTGTGTGTGTGTGTGTGTGTGTGTTTAGGAGTCTTTCCTCCTGCTTCCTACTTGGCCAAAAAAAGTGTCCACAATTGTACCCTCAAATCAAATGCATTTTATTTCATATACATTTAAACATGTACATTGCCACAACAGTCCTTCTGACTGTGATTACAAATGTCTGGAAATAGATTTCTGATCTGCTGAGGTTTAATAATCTCAGCATCTAGAGAGCTCTATCATTGGAATAGCATTAGATTTATCTGGAGATCTTCGTTGGGAGTATTTTTATTGTGTGTTTGCCACTAATAAACAGTATATGAACAAAAGTATTGGGATAGATGACCTTTCCAGTCATATGTGGCTCTTCCTCAAAACTTTGAATGAGGTAAATATAAATTCTCCCTTCACTGGGAATAGGTGACCCAAACCAGTTTAAGCATGCCAATGCCCATGTGCACAAAGCAAGCTCCATGAAACACTCTGACCTTAACTCTACTGAACACCTTTGGAAGGTCTGCACCCTAGGCCTCCTCATCCTACATCCTTAACTGACTTTATAATGCCTATGTGGCTGAATGAGGACAAAAATGCCACAACCACACTCCAAAATCTCTTCCCAGAAGAGTAGAGGTTATTATAACTGCAAAAGGTACTCAATATGGATTGGGATGTTCAATAAGCACATTTAAATATTATCAAGTGTCTACAAACTTTTGTCCATATAGTGTATGCGTTCCATAGTGCTACTGATGCTATTCTCCACTTTTCCTTAACGTGAATTAGACAAATTATTTAATAGGCTGGGGTTTAATTCTCTGAGCCCCTATTGTCTAATTTAATAACGTTGTATAATGGGAGGTAGATGTAAGCAGGAATCTAGAGAATAGTGCACATTTGTCAAATTCTTTTTGCCAAATTGGCTACTCTAACATATCATCAATGCAAATGAGGGGCAAGATGTTAATATAGTGGCCTTGTTTTAAATCACTGCTGGAATCACAAGTAGTTGCAGTTGTTATTATACACTTACTACTAACACACGGATAGTGAAGAGGTTTTGTCAGCTGAAATTAGAATTCTGTGAGGCACTTGTATCAGAGGGTTTGGGAATCTAGCTTTCAATGTACACGCTTCAACTATCCATGTTTCCTCCCTCTTTTTTTTAAAGAAGATGCTTTGGGGTTTCTTAAGCTGCATAATTAGCATTTGATTATTCATATTTCAATTTAAAATGTAATTGTTTAAAACAGGAATTCTGAAAAAGATACAGAGTAATAAGCTTTGCATCGGTATGGATATGCTTTGTATGCATTAAAAAATGAATTTTTCAGCTGTAATTATATGGAGCTATTCAACTTTTCTTTTAAAGTGGAAGAGTCTAGTGTAAGACACTAATCTGTGTTTATGTCCTACGGACTTCTCTGGTGCTCAATAACATTTTTTTAAAAAAATGAATGAAATATGGTTACTTTCCTGATGCGACAATGACTAATTATTATGAGTGAATCAAAACTTATTTATAACGAAAGTGCAAATCTATTTACCACAGTCTTTTTAATTTACTTTTTGACTGACTGACTGACTGTCTGACTCACTTTTCAAAACTCTAAAATTAAAAGGGATTTACAAACAGTGATGGTTTTAGAGACTGATGTGATAAGATAATAAGAGAGGTTTAAGGTGTGAAGAAAGAAACCTGAATTCCACTGCTCGGGTTTAAGTATTTGCATAATCTTTCTTTACTGGAAACAATTTTACAAATCCCATTTAAAGTGACAGAACACAGACACACAGACACAGACACACACACACACACACACACACACACACACACACACACACACCAAAAAATGTAAAGTGAAAAAATCTGATTGAGTATATACTGTATATATAAGGGGTGTAACGGTACACCTATTACAGAATGATTACAGATATTTTTTAGTACAGGGCTTTCTGTTTGGTGTATATGTGTACCGAATTCTATCCTTTTTACATGCAGAACATAGTAAAAATCTGAGTTTCCAAAGGAACGTAAGTTTGTTTAGTTTCCGCCTCACACTCCGCACTCGTGCACTGTCACTGTTCAAATTCAAAAATTTTGATTTGTCACATACACATTCATAGAGAGTACGACAAGCCGTGGAATGGTTTTTTACAATGTCCAACATGTAAACAAAATAAAAAATAGAAATAGAATATAAGGATTAAAAATAAAGTAAATAACACAATCTTTGCACCGCTTGTCTGGGAGTGGAACGTGCTAGGTTCCCCTCCTTGTGGTATATGAGGCGCTGTATGAGAAGTTGGACTCTAAGAAAGAAGAAAAGGATTTATACCGATTGGTCTTAGAGACTACTAGGGCCATTGGCTGGTCCATTGTCACTCTTGTGTCTACTGAAAGGCACCTGGTATCTCCCACGTCACTCTCGTGGGCTGCTCGGCGGGCGCAGCCTCAACCACAACCCTGCACCTCCAGCATTGTGAGGTGCAAAAAGCAGAGCATCAGGACTCACACTCCCAATGCTAGGCATACTGTGCGATGCTAAAGCCCGAAGCCCTGTGAGCTGATTAGTCTGAGGACCATCATCCTAAATTGAGGAGCTTCGGTCAAAAAGTCCTGATAAAGGACTGTCTGGGGACTCTGCACCTCAGTATACAGTGCCCGCACCACACCAGCATCATCAGAGAGCTGGTTTGTTAACCCTGCCACTTCATAGTTCCCAAAAAGGATGAGGGGTTGCTTCCTATACTGATCTACGTCAGCTGAACTGCTCACTATTAAAATGCAGGTTCGAGGTGCTGACTCTGAACCAGGTTGTGTTCCAAAGCAGGTCCAAGGACTGGTTTGTCACAATAGACCTGAAAGATGCATACTTTTACACATCCATCCGTGTAGCGTGCTACTCTGTTAATCCTGCCACACTCAGTGCTTCAGGGCACAGTCAGCTCCAGCGAATGTCCTTCCCGTTTCCGCCAGGTACCTTGGGAAAAATGTTTTTATTTGGTTTGTAATGCGACGAATGCATTTGTAGTACGTTGTAAAGTTAAGATTTTGTTTATATATACATGTATGTGTATATATATATATATATATATATATATATATATATATATATATATATATATATATATATATATATGTATATATAAATGGATTAGTAAATTACAATTTACAAATGTGAGACTCACATTGTATAAAAAAATTTGCAGTAGAAATCAACAGAAATATAACGTTCTAAATGAAACCTGAGTGGTTTGGTGTAGGATTTTCTACAATGCTGCAGCTCTAAAAGTAGTGCAGTTAGTCAAGGTTTTAGTAAGGAGATTTTTACTTAACATTTGTTTCACATTTGTGGAGTCGGTCTTTGGTGTTCGCATTTTTCTCTACGGTAATGTGATTTCTGACACAGGAATGTGGAAAGTTTTGGTTTCTCAATATCATGAAAAGCTTTGCTCATTTAGTGTTATTAAATTGCAGAGAAGTGGAAAATGAAATGGGAAAATGGAAAGGCTTTTAAGGGACTGCTTATAAATGATATAATGAAAGTCTACTAATTTGTTTTTTGCAGACATTTCATATCATTAATCGGATAAAAAATGAAAGATCGTTCAATGAATATGTAATATTTGGTGGAAAAAGAGGAAAAAAACATTAGTTGGTCATGATGTTGAATAAGCAATTGGCAACTTTAGGGAGGAAACAGCATTATACCACCCTGTTTTGGACAATTTTCCTGTAACACCACACCCAGTGTATGTACAATATGTTGACTTTTTATAATATTACAGTAAATAACTTGAGTCTGATGTTATGACTTGTTTATGAGTTTCTCATGTCTTTTGAGATCTGCATCACCACTCTTTTAGTATTAGTCCTTGTGGTTAAATTGGGTCCAGTGAAATGGTTGCTCTGGGGTTTTTCACCTCATTCCCTTGGGCAAGAGGGTGTGTGTGAAGGAAGTCTTCCACAGCTAACCAGACTGCGTAATTTAGACTTTAGGCCACCCAGGCAGTCTATTCAGAGAGCCACTGGAGAGCATGTCCTGCATGATACCCTGTCATGCTGCTAGGCATTTTCCCCCTAACCACCAGGAGAAGTAAACAGCAAAATCGGAGGCAGGATGTTGACTTGTCAGATCGTATCTGCACCCAAAAAAAGTAAAATGAGCAATTTTCTAAAATACCACATTGTTTGAAGATATGGGATTTCAACTTGTTCACACAAACTAAGAAGAAAAGCGGCACATGAAAATAAGCACTAACGAACCAATCAGGCATTCTCAGATTAGTGTGTGCATGTGCAGGATAAAATTAGTCCTCACTCGCATCTACATTTCCACAGATACAGAACAAAGAGTAAATCCTGGGCCATTTCCTTATAACAATAATCTTCTCTTCACTGTTACACACAGGAAACGGAAAGCGTGAGATGCAGTCATTTGTTAATGTGAAATATTTACAACTAAGTGATGCCAAACATATTTTCACCATAGAATTAACGCATGTTTTATGGAATAACTGGATTAGAGACCTGTACTGTCTGATTTTCTTTAGAAAGACAATAATATTTTCAACTTGTAAAAAGTTATTATACCTTCATCAAACCTGCAATTACCACCTGGGAAATTAAAAAATTTTAATAGCTCAGTTTTTACAGTGATTTTATAAGCAAGGCTAAAAATAAACGCTGTATTCCCTACTTAGAAATAATTTGAAGTATAACTTTAGTATTTTATTTTTATATTCTTAAATAAAAGCATGACAACATTGATTGAAGTCTTCTGAGGAAATGATTAGCATGAAATGTCTACAGTGACCTGAACACATTCAAAGATGGTGTTTTTCTTGGAAGCTGGAACCTGTAGCTGTCTATTTCAAAACATAAAACCCAAACAAACAAAATATCTCTAAGGAGATATGAAAGCTGTATGAAAAAACACGCATCTAGACCAGAACACCTGGACACTTTGCAAGAAAGGAAGCTTTCTGAATTGACAGATAACACGACAGACAGTCTGGCACAGCTTCAGACACCAGAGTTTCTCGTCAGCACAAATGTGCTATTGACAGCTTCCAGAATGAGAGGAGAGTCTTGCCAAATATTACGTATATTTAGTGCTCTAACTATAAAATATACGATTGTAATCTTTATGTGAATGCTACTCAATCAACAACTATGCATTTCACTGTTGTGGATGATGTCATTATAAAAGAGTGTAAGTTAAGACCCTCAGTTGGCTAAAACTGAGAGACAGCAGGACAGATTGCCATCTAGCACAGACAGCCTTCAGTGTGATGGCCTACAGGATCCAAAGTTCAGTGCTGCCCCCTCACTGGAGCCTCAGCATGGGAAAAAACCCTGAGATGCCAGTACTGATAGAAAACAGCACTGCTGCTAATTACTAAATAAAAGATGTGATTCAGGCAGGTTACGGGAGTGATGGCAGGTTAGACGATTGCACATGCTTGAGTGGGTTCCATGCAAAGTGAGGCCTCGGCTCTGATTTCAGCATGGCCCAAACTGCTGATCCCTTCCTCATGGGATTTTCGCATTCCGAGACAGCAAGACGGCCCAGTACCTTCTGGGCCTTACTGAGCCTGGACACTCTCCCAGAACCACAGAAGTACACACACATTATAAAGTGCTAGAGGTGGGTCTGATATCATGCTGCTAAATAATATGAAGAGTTAGAAATGGCATGCATGAGCAATGAGGGATATTTACGCTGTCATCACAATATATGTTTCATTATTGTGATTACTAATCATAAGTTTTACATCTAATATAACTCTTGTTTGTTTTTTGCTACCTGAAATGTCTCCAGTTTGTAAAGTTTTAAACTCCTACACTCAATATTCGGTGGGTAAAATCCCGCTTTGCAATTTCGGGGTTTCTGTATTACCTTCAATCTACCTTCCATCTGCATAGCTTTCCTGATAATGCTCAGTGTGAGATGCAGAGAAAGAGAGAACAGAGACTGAGCATGTGTGTGTGTTCCTCAGGGACTGTTTCCATTTATGTTTCACAGATTGTTTCCTTTTTACTTTCCGTAGCAAGGCAGGTTGAATAAATTGTATCTGCCCTGTTCACTTATGACTGAAATGTTTTGCAAATGAAAGAGAGAAAAAAAAACCAGGATGTTAATATCAACATCACTCCTACTCTCAGTGTTTAAAAATTTGTGCATTTACATAAAAGGATCACATGTTTATTTTTTCTGAAGTGCGATTTCAGCCTCAGAATCATATATTCGGTTTCATCTGTAAGTTCCCAAGGTTTTGAATTTAAAAATGTTATTTTGTAAGAAAAAATGGATTTAAAAATAAGAGAAAGATTGAGAAGCAGAAATGGTTGAGGGTTTTTTATTATTGTACAATATACAAGAGTCTAAAAGTGTGTTCTTACTTTTTTTTCTGTTCCTATTCAGCTGTTAGTTCTGTGGTCAGGAGTAAATGCAAAAACACAGTAACAGATGATGTTACATTAATCTGTCAGTGCTGCATGATTTTTAAATCCTCTTTGTTAAAAATTATTTTTGGTATTCCCCGACTAAGACCATATTTTAACCACAAAAGAAAACAAGAAATCCTTCTTCTTGGAGTCTGGTTTTTGTGTATCTGTACTTTACCTGTCACTTTATTTCTAAATAAATAGGTAAATAAGTTAATCTAACCCCAAATGACTAATTCTAATTCTGAATAGTTTTCATTTATTTATTTTTTCAGTCACCCCTTTATCCCAATCAGGCTTGCAATGAATACTAAGTGTACAACTTTCCATGACGGGGCACCATACACACATGCTCCTAGGACTAATTTATACTGGACAGTCAATGTTTTTGGGAGGTTCAAAGGTTTTCGTGGAGAACATATGTAAACCCACCAAGACACAGAGAAAAAATCCAAAACTCAACAGACAAGAACCAGAACGCAGTATGACTAGGAGGTATATGATGGCCATGCTATTTCCAGGACCAGTATTATACACCTCTTAATTCTAGAGGAAAGTTATTTGATCAGTTATTGTCAAGTAAAAAAAATTTACAGACCCCAGCAGCAATGTTACTTTTTTTTTTTGTCCTAATAGGTTTGCTATATTCACTATTTTAGATATAAATATAGAAACAGAAATAGATAGCAAATGTAATAGCAGAAAATCAGAAGAGAGAAAAACATGGCTGGTTGATGTGTTTTGCAGACTGCACACAAACACAGTCAGGTGTGATAACAAGCCCTCATTAGTGCACAGTATCTCACTGCTAAGTCACTTCACTAAAGACATGAGGCATGATGATTCTTCATGTCCCATACAGCATACTCCCTAATTCCCCCCATCGCCTATTCTTTGCTCTTCATAGGTTCTGTGGTTTACTGTTACACACACACACACACACACACACACACACACACACACACACACACACACTCTCTCTCTCTCTCTCTCTCTCTCTCTCTCTCTCTCTCTCTCCCTCTCCCGCTATCTCTTTGTTTCTCTCTCTATCTCTCTCTCTCACTTCTGTAATGATGCTTCATTATCGACAGCATCTGCAAGGTCTGTCACATGAAACAAGCTGTTGACTTTTACCTGCAGTACATCTAACTAACATATACATGCTCATTTATGCCACCTCCATTCAACAGCATATCATTCTATGCTGGTTAACGAAAGGAAGATCACAGCGTCCCCAGTGTCCTCAACACACTTGGACTCATGACAAATGAACAGCAGTGCAGACATAAAGTAAACAGCAGGTCAAAGGATTTCCACTACTTTTGAAATACCTAATGAATAAAAATATGAGCTAATTAGCGAAAATTAGAATTACATCTAGTTTGAATTTTAATGAAGGTCAAAAATGAAACTGGATTAATGAGATGACATTTTTGTTGGACTTTATTTAGTTAGACAAGGTTTTGGCCAATTATCTCTCTGACAATATTATCATTAGTTTTTATTGCAGGTTTTCAAGGCTGGTTTGTGTGAAAGAAAATGTTTTTTTCTCACAAAAGCATACACTGGAGAAAATCTGTGTTTTTTAAATTTCTAGTCTTCAAACAGAAATGATGTGTTAGAGTAAGACAGTGACTAACAGCAATGTATTAAACTTTGGGCAAATGAGCAAAAAAATAATAATTTTAAGATGTTTGATGGAACAGTTTTGCCATTGTGTTTCCCGCGATGCATTTCTCTTATTTGTCTCTCTATTGTATGTAATTGGTGTTGAACTATATACCCTGCACATAAATTAAAATCCATTCGTTATGATTTAGATTTTATGAGCTCTAGCTCTTTTCAGGTGTGTGATTCGGATTATTCCATCTGATCAATACTTGTGCTCAAAAGAGTCCATTTCTTTTATCCTTCTTTACCTACTATCCTACTATCCTTTTACCCCATCAGCTGTTCAGGGAGAAAACACGTTGACAGCAGAAGTCCTTGCTTTTTAATTTGCTTATGCTAGCATATATAGTCACCATAATAATACCGCCGCATGCTTACAAATGTCTAGGGTCAGGGTTAGGGTTAGGGTTAGGGTTAGGGTTAGGGTTAGGGCATCCAGGGCTGTGGATGCCATATGTCTTCCTGGAAACACTGTGCTTGGTGGGAATACACCCTGAATGTGATGCTAGTCCATCACAGGCTACCGCACATACATTTAAACTATTCAAATACCTGGAGATGATGTGAACTTACCAATATACTTATGTTTTTGGGAGGTTGGAGGAAACATGGGATTTTGGAGAAAACCCACATGTGACAGAAAGAGCAAGAAAAACTCGAAACGGTCTCTGCCCTGGTTCACTATGTCAATCACTGTAAATTATAATTGCGCATAATTATGTAGGCACATGAATCACACTAGAGAATTAAAGTTCAAAGCATTCTTAAAACCACCTAAACATCCGAGAGATATAAGTATTAAAAACAAAACATCTAAAAAACAACAAAAACAACTACAGTGTCTGTGCTATTATTATAAGATAATTAGCCCTGTATCAACACAGATAGTAATCCCAGATATTTATAGTGAGAACGACAAATGACAGGGGTGGAGACAATAACTGAGAACAACTAAATAATTTCACCAGAGAACTTAACACTCCTTAAGCCCAATTTGTAAGAAAACAATTTCTTCAAGGAGTAACGAAAAACTTCTAGGAGTTTTATAATTATTATATATCTTAACACCCTAGTCGGTTCAAAGAGAGGCCGGTCATTTTAATTGCTTTGCTGTTGCTACATGCCTTCTTCCTGAGTGTAATTCTGTGATATCCCAGGATGCCATGTGTTCTCTATATTAAGTTCTCTGTGTGAAGAGAGTTTGAAGATTGACAAGCAGGCTCATGGCTGCACATGTCTCTGGAGTTATAAGCAACTGTTCATGCGTTTATTTTTGGAGCGCAAGTACACGACCTCCAAACTTCAAAGCAGAGCAGCGGTATATTCCCAGCTGTAGAAGGTGGGCGTACACGCATGTGTCATATGGTTTACATGTAATAATGCCATCCACTCAATCTTTCTGTGCCTAAATTTATTTCCACCTCCACATCCAGCCAAATCAGAACTGCTCAGCTCTGCCTTGTTTCTACAAGCCAAACCCATGAGAAATGTAGAGTGTTTATGGGGTCACTGGGGAAGTCGGGGAATGCAAGTGTTTTTACTGCCATTGCAGCCTGCCTCTCAGGTAGTATAGTGCTTTAAAAATTGCAAACTGCCCATTCATTGATGTTTCTAAAGTGATTTTAAATACCGTTAATGAGGAAAAAAGAATAATGAAAGAAAAATCATGAAGTGTCCTCGATGGATATTTTATTTATATTATTTAGTATCAGCATATTGCAAATAAGTGTACTGCGATAAACACAGGATAGTCTTTATGTTTACAGAAGCAGTTTGTTTTCTTAAATAGACATTTTTCTTCACATTTGTCTTTAAGGTGTCGGAATTTACTTAATACAGAGTTCCTATCAGCATCTATAATTTCTTTTTAAATCTCTTCTAACATTTGAATCTCTCTGTGATTCTTGCACTTATCTCTCTGCTTTCCTTGAATCCACTTCTCTCTGCTCTACAGCTCTGCTGTCTCAAAGGAATGCTTACTGAGCCAGAACTGTAAAAAAGAAAAAGGGATGGAGACAGAAGAAAGAAAACAAGATGAAAAGATTGAGAAAGCTATGAATCATGCAGGTGAGAAAAAAAAAGAATAGCTTGAGATTTTACCACTATGGCCTCTCAGATCTATGCACGCTCAAGTTACCCAGTGGTCATTGCCAACTGCAAAAATTATATTTTTTCTTTCTCTCCTGCTTCGATTCCTACCCAAGGCCTTTCTTTCAGTATGCCATATTATCTCCTTGTCTCTCTTTTTTTTTTGAGTTATCAATTTTTTCCCCTGCTTGTACCTATTGTTCAGCCCCATGGAAAGATTTTATATTACTACTGTAAGAACCATGCCAGTGACTGTACTTTCCCTCCAAGAAGTTTTAATGAAAAATGGAAACACGTGGCCCTATAAGACCATCTCATTTCTCTGTGTTCCAACGATTGCTGTTTGCTTTGGAGATTGCTAATGTGTGTATTCTGTCTTTCTAGCATTAAACCATTTCTCTATCATTGCAAGCAAGTGTGCCAAACCTAGTCACATATACTTTGCAAGATATGGTGTGAATATGTGTGCCACAGAATTATTTCCTATACAGCGCAAAGGCAAGACAAGACAGAAATTGATTTTAAGCTCAATATTAACCTGGTGCCAAGCCTTATTGTACACTATTTATATAATTTGTTAGTCCTGAGTGGAGTAAAATAAAATCTTTTTTCTATGTTATAAGAAATTTAAAATCCTTACTATCCACTAACCATTTGTGGGTCATGTATGAGCTAATGTATAAAAAAAGGCAGAAAACACTTTCCACTGTGATACAACATGAGCAGCAGTGTAAATAAAGTATGCAAGACAAAGGTAAATGTGGAGGGTAAAGCTTAGTATAGAGAAATTATTCAGAGAGTTTCAATGGAAACATAGAAGCACACATTTACTTTTATTTAAAAGTAAGTATTTAATATCTTAAATGTGAATTTGTTCTTAAATTAATTATAGGGTTTTTCTTAATATGCCACCTTGAGTCCACCATCATTAAAGCAAAAAGAATACTTATAAACTCTGAAATTCTTGTAAATATTTAAAAGACAATCTAGTTGTTATCAATTATATAATTTGTAATGAAATTAAATTTTTTTAATAGATGTAAAATAGAAGGAATTTTACTAGCGCTCTCAGATTTCTGGACCTCACTGTACAGTCCATATTTTGTATTAGACATTTTTACAATGTTCCAAAATGAATCATTACAATGACATATTACCTGGAGGGACTTCTGTGTTATATATATATCATGCAGTTACTGGCAAATGGAGTCGCCCCGAGTAATATTTAGAAAATGATTAATTCACATGGGACAGGCTGTGTATTTATGCATATTCCATTGTAAGCTCTGCTATATTTACATTTCTGTCATAGACTGATTGTCTCTGCCTTTTTGTCTCCTGTCTTATCCTCAGCCACCCTGTCTGTCTGGTTATAAAATCTTCCCTCTCACTAGGAGGTCCCTTTAATTAAATCTATGGCCAAAAAACGCAGAGGGAAAATGTCCCATTAATCAAACAAGCCTAGTTCAGTACTGGTGTTTTAACTCCTCCTCCCCCTCACTCCTCCCCACATCCTATTTTGCATTTGTTCATTCTGTTTTTTTGTCATTCTCTCTTCTCCATTTCTCCATTTTTTTTATATTAAGTGCACCTCTTAGATGTATGCTCTTTCACTTTCTGTCCCACTCACTCATGCCCATGGTCTGCTTAGGTTTATTTTCAGGCTTATGTTTTTCCACCAAGAGGTTTAAACTGCAGGATTTTCATTTTTCCATGCCCAGACAGGCCACATGGTGGATTTTTGAATGTTAACATACAGTTTGAAGCACTGCAGTCATATTTGGGAGAGTTATCAGGGTTGTGTGGTTGCTACATGTTAAATTTACAGTACAAATAAGCAAAGAGATAAAAAAAACCTTTAAATATCATGCAAATGTTTAACTATCACGCATTTACACACCTACAGAACACACTGTACTTAGGAGCTCATGATAAAAACCACTGACTGTTTTCAGGACAGTATGTCCTGCCCACAAAAAGCTAAATTGATGCAAATTTTCCAGGTCCTGATTCTGCCTAGACAAACTGATTAACTGATTAACCACAATTGCTTTGCCAGTGAGCAAGAAAACTACATTGATACAATATATTGTATATCCTATTTAAACATTTTAGGAAGCAATATTAGATTTTGTGCTGCATTTTGTTATTAAATGAATGTTATTAAATACTAATTATTAAACAATTAAATGTGATTAACCAGCATGTTTTAGCTAGATTCGATTTTGACATGTGATCTGTCTTCTTCTGCGAAGTACAAGCAGCCCAAACCTCTATCTGAATTTTATTTTCTTCTACATACAGTATTCTTATTTGCTGCTGAAGTCACCGATAATGAACTAAATACGTGAGCAATACTTACAAAAGTCATTAAAAAAGTGTGATTATGATCTCTTGATCCATCATCTACATATTATCCCAAGAATGATGGCATAAATCACGCACATACAAGTGTATATGGCTTGTAAAGTAAATGATTGGAAACTGCACAACTTGCATAACTAACTCAGAGTTTCCAAGAAACATTCCGTTGCTGCTAACCCACATTTGGACACCTCCTTAAATCAGAAACGTTTAAAGAGTCACGGCCGGCTGATTTTTACGGCATGTAAAAACAGTCGGGATGAGTGGTGTTGGGGTGGTGTGTCGGTAAAGGAGAAGGTGTATGGCTCCCATGTGGAGGCTATGACAGTGAATTTGATGTGGGACTGAAGAGCTGTATAAGAACTGATTTCCCCTCCATGTTCCCTTGCCTGACTCTTGCCTCCTGAAAGGAGCCCCATTGTGATACGACTTCATGTCACAGCGATGGGGGCACGGAATGCCCAGGAACCTTACAAAGACGTTCCTGTTCACATTTCCCCCCCTTCTTAATTTTTCCCCTCCTTTCCTCTCTCCTGCTCCTTTTCTCACTGTCTACCTCCTTCTCTTCCACACCCTGTTCTGGGCTGGGGCCTGGACAAATACAGCCTAAGTGATAGATGTGTTCCGTTACATGATCCATGCCGCACTCAGCTCTCCATGATTAGAGGGGGAGATCAGACAAAAAAATGGGGAGAGAGACAGGCAGAGAGGCAAATCAAAGAGAACAGGCAGACAGATAGCGAACAGGAATGTAAGAGGAAGTTCAGATTTTGGCCAGTGTTCTCTTGTGTCTTTCAGAAGTCTTTTCTTAGATTCATTAGATACAGAAAAACATGACATTTTTAGATAAACATTAGTATATAAATACACATTGTGCAATGCAATGTGTATTTTTTGCATTAATTAACCATATAGGTTAATATATAAAGGAAAACTGCAGAATTGTCTAACATTTGGAAGTTATTAAAAAAAAAAAATCCTAGGGCTCAGCATGATGTGGAAATTGGTACAATATGGCACTGTGGCAAACACTGTGCTGAATTTTTCTGCCATTAATCAAGTTAATTCTGCAAAGTTGTGGTAAACCACAAGACACCAAACAGATGATCCAGCTCAGAGGCAAAAAAACACACTGGCTTTGCTGATGAATGCAGTGGTTCCGATGTTCTTGAGAATGAGAAGAGACACACAAGGCTGTGTCAGTGGTTGCATTTTTATTTAGACTTCTGTTTCGCCCCTAATTCTCCATTTTACTGCCAAAGGCTCCAGCTTTTCTGTCATAGGCTGGTATAGTAGAGCTCCCTGAACAAACAATAGGGAGGTTCAGGATGTGATCTCAGTGATGACTGCTGTAGGGTTTGAATAAATAAATCTATAAACTCAAACAAATCTACCCCTAAACTTCTGGATGACTGACTGAAATCAATTTAATATGAAAATTCATATTATCTTCTTATTCTTTTGGCTTCTCCTATTAGGGGTCGCCACAGTGGATCATCTGTCTCCCTACCCCCCCTGTCCTGTACATCAGCTACCTCTCTCCCTTTACCAGTCATAGTACCAACATTTAAAGTACCAACGCAAACCTCTACTCTCCTACACTTCTCCTTTTCCTGCCGTCTCTGTTGTCTTCGTCCTCCTCTCCTTCTCCTCCTTTAGCCAACAGTAGCCCAATTTCCATCAGTACCCTGTTGGCTAGCGATACTTGTGGCAGTCGTTGGTAACCTGGGC